>NC_133388.1:96939878-97243378 GCF_047511655.1 Castor canadensis | reverse complement strand
CTTCATAATTTCAGAGATGTATAATTTTTAGAAGACACATATTTCCTAACATTTCTTGCATGCATGCTTTTCATACCATAATGCAGCCTAATATGACTAGAAAGGGCCAAATTTTATTCTATGTTTGCTGACAATGTTACATTAAAGCTTGCAATGTTAAAGGCATGAAGAGAAATCCAGGAGATTCTCATTCCTTTCACTTTGGTGAGTGCTATATGCAGTCCTATATTTTCCCCATATTTCCCACTATGTGGTGAAAATATGAGCATTTTCTTCACATTTCTGTCAAGAGTTCAGTTTTTTATGTGTTCTTTTAGACAAGTAATATGTACTTACTTCTCACAGGGATAACAGCTTAAGCAGACATCCAGGTAATATTCCTTGTTTTGATCACTTTGGCATTGACTGTGGAAGGCTTTCAGTTATCCTCTCAAAATAGCAAGTGTTCCCATACTGGAATGGATACATGGACCTCAGTTAGTATTCAGGAAGTGTAGATGATTCCTAAAGTGATGCAATGAATTCAGGAATTTTCATATGCACAGATTGGGTGATGCAAGTTGCAAATATGTTTTCCAGAATGTGTTTCTTAGAGACAGGTCATGAAGTAGAGTGACTCACTGAATCATCAAGACTATAATTGTTCCTACATATGTATGTGCTCACAAGATCCTAAATCACAATATAGGACAAATTATATCCATGTACTATTAAGGATGTGGGTATTCATAACCCTCCTTAGTTTTGCTGCACCTGATGAGGAACAATGGAGCGCCTAACAATTTTAATAAATATGGATTTGTAGTTTCCCTAGTAAGGACATTTATGATCAGTTTGAAATTCAGAAAATCTTACTTTATTCTGGTTAATCATCATTTTGTTGACATGGAAACACAGCAAGAAGTTCAAGAACTGTTCATGATTCCAGTCTATGATGCATCTCCCTGAAATTTTGTATACTCTGAATTGCTCTATGAATTTAGTTATACCTTAAGTGCTCTATAATTGTGGTTGAGGGAAAGGGAAGGGGAGAATGTGTTGTGGTAGAGCAAGCTGTTTCCTGCATCATTAATTTATATGCTTTCTTTTTCTTATTTCATATTCCTTCACTAAGACATGGCAAAAATTACAAGGTTGTTGTTGGACAACTTGTCATTACTAAGAATTAACAGTCAACCCATTGGACAGTACAGACACTCTAATCTTAAATGTTCAGGTGGGTGAGAAAGTTGTATCTCACATGGTATTGCCAAGTTGTCTTAATGATTTTTGTAAGTTACATCTTATCATAGAAGCATGAGAGGATGGCATGTTCAATGCTTAAGATTGCTTATTCTCAAATTCACATCTGAGGACTGTGTTGAGAACAACACATTTCCACCTTACTATACTTGAAGTGTTTTCATGCATGGAATTTCAAAAGAATGCACTAGTCTGCCCATAACAGCAGTTCTAGGCCTAATATGACTGTAATCTTCATAGCAATAAATGCATATCTGACAGAGGCAACTTCTAGAAGCTTAAATCATCATCCGTGTCCTTTTTTTAAGAGTGTACCATACAGATAGGCTTTGGGAATATTAGCAGGTATACCCTTGAGAGAGTATGACATCTTACAAGTATTTCCCCTTGGTATCTGAATGTCTTCCAGTAGCATAGCTTGATCCTTTAATGAAGTAATCTCATTGTGAGCCATGTGTGGCATAAAATTTTTCTCTGATGCCTTTGTTGGAGACAAGTCACAATATCTCTGGGAGACAAAAATGTCATCAAGTGGAAAATTCTGAGTATTCAGATTGGTGGTGATGGGTGTCAAATCTTAGCATATAATGTTTGTCTTTACTATGTAGAGATTAATATGAGGACTGTCTCAATCCTTTTCACTAACATTTGCTGCAGGTTCTCAGGTAATAAATGACTGATCCTTTAACATTTGTAGTGACTATATGTGTATACTTTTTATATGGTGGAAAAAATTCACATTATTCCCATGTGTACTGAATGTGGTTGTGTCCTGGATCATTGTCATTAGGCCTTGAGGAGTTTTATTAGTATAGGATATTTATTAGGCACTAATGACAAATGCATGCAATGTTAGTATCTGAAAATGATACTGTGTGCTTTAATGTTGCTGAGAAGACAGGTTCCTTCAGGTATTGAATTGCCTACCATGATGTCTTCTATAGAGAGAGCACATGCCAACACTGAAGCAGTAAAATTTACCTGGAACACTGCTGGTCTTTGTGTGTATGCTGGTGTGGGCCTATGTGACAACACAAAACTTCTGACTATCAAAAATACAGGTAAGTAAAGACTGCCACCCTAAGCCCTCCTGTCACCAATTTTTATTGTTTTGTCTAGAATCAATACCAACACTATGGCTATTAATTTTAAGACCAAGGATTAAGCACTTTAGTTGCATAAAATGTTATTTCAAACCCATGAATATTGAAAGAATGATCATATTGGCTTTCCTTGTCAATGCTGTGGTCCCATTAGCCCAGAAAGAAGCAGTTGTCCACACAAGAAATTAGAGCCCCCTTTACTTTTATAATCAATTTCACATTAATTGACATATCCAGGTGGAGTTCAAGGGTCCATTAACAGTGATATTGTTCATATATCAATGCATGTGTCCTTGAAGAGCAATTGTATCCTGAAACATATTCCTATGGTTTTTTTAAGGCTCTCTACAGGACCAATAAAATAAAGCAGAAAAAGTTCATGACAGAAGCTTGTTTATATACAGGTGAGATAGCACAATGCAGATGATTTCATCTACAATTTGAAGGTAGGAAATTATGCTGTACCTGTCCCATGTTTTGTGCATGTTGCCTCATTTGATATTGACTAGAGTATAGGTATGAGATGAAACCATATTTGCACATTGGATTTCTAACTATTTTCAGAGCATTTAATAAATCATTATCTCCCCAAACGTTTTAACCATACATGCCTTCATCCCCATAGTTCTTTCATATTTCTAGGAGGCACTGCATCTCATTGTGTGAAAACGGGCAAACAATGTTCATACAGGTAGAACATAAGAAAAGTACCATAGAGTTTTGATTGTGTTCATCTCTATGGTATTCAGGGTAGAATATCATAGCTTTCTTCTCAATAAAGAGTATTTTTACAAGGCTGTGTGAGTAGACATCTGCATGAGTAAAGCTAGTATAGGTGAATCAAGAATTAATGCTTGGTAATTTTTGAATGTGTGGAAAGAAACTTGTAACTATTTGTTTTGACATGATGCCTTTCTCAAAAGCAGGTAAAAATTCCACATTTACTTAAAGATCAAGACTAAAATGTTTCCTAGATAGTTAAGCACTGATAGGAACCTAAATCACAATAAAGGATGTCTTATCTTCATCTACAAAGCTGAGAACTGAGAGTGCTCTTAATCCCCCACTTAACATGCTTTTGACACAGGCATGCTTTGATAATTTCCTGTGTAGTCCTAGCATTTTAATAAACATGAGGTTTTACATTTTCTTTGCCCAGCAAATTTATGTGAAATTTTTGTTGTTGAAGTAATGGTAACCTCTTTTATTGGCACTTTTGGTGATCTTCATATACAGAAGTAAACTAAGGATATCCTCCAGTGTTTCCACTCATGAAATAAAATGAAATGATGGATGTTCCAGAGATTTTGTCAACTGTGAACTAGTGTATGAATCTAGGTACAGTTTAAGCAATACTTTATAAAGGTAAGGCACAAGGGAAGAGGAACATGTTAAGGCAGATAAATTGTATCCTGATACACTGTTTTTATGGTTATTTTTTTCATTATAGTCATGAGAATACATGAGATTATTGCAGTCAAAAATCTTCATTAAAAGTAAGTGGCAAACTATACATGAAAGTGGTCATTAACTGATCATAAGTATGCTGATAGATGAGGACATGATCCTCATGTGGTGTTGCTATGTTCACTCTGATTCCCAATGAAGATCATCTTCCTCCTGGGGTAATGCTCATAAGAACTCAGTCTTCATATGCAGCATACTGTTGAAAGAAAATCCCTTTTTGGCACATGTCTCAACCCTAAGCCACAAAGACCATTCCCACCTTTTCTGAATGTAGTACATAAATGGTTTGTCTCCAAACACCAGGGCCTCTGAGCTCCCCACAAACAGAAACAGTCTAAGACACATGACACAAGAACATATAAAACTATGAAAAAAATCTCCAAGCACCAAGTTTACAGACCCTAGATATCTAACTCTCATGGCAGAAAGCTCTCTTTAGTAACTGTTTTACTCTCACCCTTATGGACAGCAAGAAACTGAAATATTAAGAGCTTCTTTACCTCCATCTCCCTCCCCTTGTATTCCTCAGTCATTCTGCTAACACCAAGCTTGTAAGTCTCTCAAAACTCCAGCCAAAATTCCTTTTGTTCATTTTACTAAATAAAGGAGTCTTGAGGTTCCTTTCATTTTCATTTAAGGGCTTACTATTTAAAAAAATTATAAATTGCCTAACTAGTTTTTTCTATTAGGAATTTAAGTCATGATTTTGTCTTAGATTTGCTTAAATTAGGAAACCCTTTTAAACACATAACTTCTGTTTCATGCACTACAATTATATAATTTCAAATTCTTCAATGACCCATTGATATTCCAAAGCACATTCTTTAATCTCCATCATCTTGAATGGCTTTTGAGGTTTTCCTTGCCATTGATTTCAAACGTCATTCCATTATGGTCATTAGTATACAGGGGACTATATCAATATTTTTCTTGAGCTTTTCTGTATGACCTTGGATGTGATCTACTTTCTAGAAAGTTCATGGGTTGTTGAGAAAAATGTGTAGCATTCTGCCATAGGACTATATATTTTTGTTAAATTATTTTGTCTATGGTATTGATTAGTTTGAGGATATATTTATTAATTTGTTGACTTGATGTTCTGTTTAGTAATGAGAGTTTGATGATATTAAAAATTCTAAATAAAACTTAACACCTTAAAATTCAAAATCCAAACCTTATACATTTATTAATTCTTTTCTATCATAGCCAAGACAGCTTCTTACTAATAATTTCAAGAAAACAAATACTTGCCACAATATAAAACATACACTCCCCTGCTCTTTCCTTTATCTGGAGGAACAACATTTGCAATTCTGTACCTACAAACTTGTCTTACCAAATTAACTCTGAAAAGGTTTATCTAATTAATAATATTGTTATAACTGTAGATAGAATATTGTTAGAGTTCAAGCACTCTCTAACCTGAATTCATAATAATATCTTTAATTCTCAAACAGGCTATATGTCATTCAAGTCTAACTTGAATCATTTCAAATCGAACTCCCCTTTTACCATCATAAACCCCACTGTTTATCTCATCATGCTTTTCTACTAGACCCCTAATTAAATAGGAATTCCAAATGGCCTCAAAAATAGGCCTGAAATGTCCAACCCTCAGAAGGAAGGGATGTACCCTCACCAAAATATAAACAATTCACAAAATACACTCTAAAATATTAATGATCTGCCTTCTCAGAGCACAATGGGTGGATCAAATAGGACTGCTTATTTGCGGCTCAACTAAGAGTGTACCTGCCTAGCAAGCATGAAGCCCTGATTTCAAAATTTCATTAATGCAAATAATAATAGGAATAATAATAACAATGCTAATAATGACTGACCAATAAACAACATCATGGCACTGAGCACCTCATTAAGGAGTTCTAATGAAGGGTATTCTCTTTTCCTTCTTTTCTTCTAAATTCATTTTACACTCAATGCATGCAAAAAAAGTAAAATAGACATGGGAACCCCAAAATTTTCAATTAAGTATACACTATGAAATCAAAATATAAAAACTTTTATTTAAAAATCTATAACAATAAAATGTCATTTACATGAATAAAAAGATGAAAGCACTTTAAAAAATGAAAGTACTTGGCCTATGAATAAAAAACAAAAATTTAACCTCCCACTCTTAAAACAAGTGACTCACCTCAGAACGCAGGACCCAGGAAGACCCAAGACCCCAACAGGTGTTGGCCAGTAGCACTTAGTCAGGGCCCTCCACACCAATGTCTCATGGAGCCCACTACAGGCAAGTTTCTATATAATAGCCATGATGAAAATCTAGGTCAACTGCTCTGGAAATAGATGCGTATTGTTTGCCTGGGCTGGGTCATTTGTTTTCTTCCTAGAGATCAGCTGCAGTGGTAAATGAGCATTTTGCCTCTGCCTGGATCCTCAGCTAAGTGGTTTCCAAAGACTTTGCAGAAGCCCAGTTCCCTTCTCATGCAAGGATTTCAGGGGAGCAAACTAGGTCTGCTCAAGGGCAGGATGTTGATTTGTGTTAAGTAGTTCTTAAGGAGTTATTTTGGTCTCAGTCACATGGAATAGTTTGTTTGATGTTCCAGGAAAATTGTGAGAAGGCCCAAGGTCCTGCATAACCTCTGCCTTTCTCCCTCCACAGATGATGACGCTGATGGACACCAAAAGCCCAATACCTCATGATTTCACTTATGTGTGGAATGTACCAGTGGAGCTCACAGAAGCCAAGTTGAAGGGTGACCATGAAGTGTCAAGTGTAGGGTGGGGTTTGAGGAAATGTTGATAAAAGCATAAAATTTCATCTGTATTGGAGGAATAATTTCAGGAGATCTATTGTATAACATGTTGACTATAATTAATAATGAAAGGTTGAATTTGAAAATTGCTAAGCAAGTGAATTTTAAGTTTTCTCCCCATGAGCATAACTCTGTGAAGTAATGCATATGTTAACCAGCATCATTTACCTACTCCAAAGTACTTATATGCTTTGAAACAATAAGTTGTAACCATAAATGTATATAATTTTTATCTGTCAGTTGATAAAATAAACTTTAAAGATGAACCTGATGGCTCAGGACAGTTTTATTTTAAAATATAGGGATACTTAAATCTTTTTTTTCTTTTGGTAGCCCTGGGGTTTGAACTCAAGGCCTCACACTTTCTAGGCCAGTGTTCTATCACTTGAGTGATGCCCCAGTCTTTTTGCTCTTAGTTTGTTTTTCAGATGAAGACTGCTGCTTTTGTGCCATCAGATCTTGGACCACAATCCTTTATTTGTCTCATGAGTAGCCAAAACTATAGGTTGTATTTTCATGTCTGTTCTAGGAATATTAGCATCTTAACCACAAAATTACTTAAAAATATGTATGTGAGAGTGTGAAAATATTACATAACTGAGTGCTTGATCATTTGTATCATATTAACTACTTATTCTTGATGAAAACCAATGTGGAGCCAGTCTACAGTGGTTTTGAAATCACTGCTCCCTGGTTTGTACACAAGGAATAAGACTTTTCCCCAGATGCTGACCATGTGTTCAACCATCTAAGAAGTGAACATCAGATGCCCTGAAATCCTAACACAGTGCAGAAAGTTCATGGGCTAGTTCAGAGTGTGCTGGGAGCCCAGATGAGAGCATCTAACCCAGTTGGTTCGTGTAGGAGATAATATGGGAGTAATTGAAGTATGAGTTGAGTCCCTAAGGGTTGAATAAAAGCCATCAGGCTGGATCATACAGAAGCCATTTCTTGTGGGTCAAATGTGGTTAAATATCAGCATTATGATGTTTCAACAGTGTCACTAATGTAATGACATCCAGCTAGAGGCCAGCCCCAAATTAACAAAATCCAGAAGAGGAACAAGAGCTTTCTCACATCCCATTGTCCCTGCTCACAGTCCCAAGGCTCTTGGATGGCAGAACTAAGCGACTCAGACCTCCTCAGCTGAAGGAACTCAGTCCTTCTGTGTTCCCAGCATGTGATAAGGACATCCAATGGATGGTCCTTTGTACTGGGGATGCTTTTGTTCCTCACTGAGCTGTGATAGCAGGGAGAGTTTTTTTCTTGGTTACAGTTCTGAGCCAAAGGAAGTGTGGGAATAGGAAGAAGGGGCAGGGAAGAAACCCCATAAAGCCTACTTCGGGGTGTTTCAAACATCCAGAAGCAGGCTCCAGAGAACTCACGTGTGAGACCTTGATGAACAGTCCATACCAATGAGGCAGCTGATCCCAAGTGGGAGGGTTTCTCCTCCAAAATCATAGTTAATATGTGGTGAGCCATTTCTTTGACTGAGGCATAATTATGAGCTTTTGGTTGTAACTGATATTGGGTCTCCAGCTTTACATAACTGTCCTCATGACTGCAATGCTTTTTATGAACTTAATTCCTATGCTTTCTAAGGAACTGCATCTTCTCTAAAGCTTGGGAATCTTGCATTTCCTTGTATCTCCAGGTTCATGGGGAAAAGAAGGGATAGGACAATTTTATTGCCAGTTCTTGTTAGATATTTTGCAACCAGTTATCTCTTTAAAACCTCATGTGGGTCTTTGGCAGTGGATGTTGTTACAGTAACAGATAACTGTTCCCAGCAGTACAGGTGGTAGATCAAGGATATATACCTTGGCCTATAAATCTTTCTGTGTCTCTTTTTCTACCCCAGGCTTCCTGCAGCACAATGACTGCTGGGCAGAAGGAGTTCCTGATAAAATCTAACATGTCCTTTGACTCAAACATTCCTTATAATTGTTTCCATTAACACAAGGACAACAATATTTGATGCTTGTCATGTGCTAATAATATTGAGAAAAATAGAAAAAATATGCATGTCTTTTCAAATTTAGTGTACAATAAACAGCAACGTTGTTGTATAGTTAACACTCTGCCAGACCAAAAAGAAAGAAAAAGGGATATTTCAGCAAAATAAATACCCTTGACACTTTGTCACTGGCTTCTCCTGGCTTATGAATTTCCAAATATGATGAGGTACTCTCAGTGCATCTATAAACCATGTAGACCACACATGTAGCTCTTAGGAATTCTACTATGTCAATATTCCTGCCAGCCCACAGATGAGGTGGGACCTCCAGCAGGGCAAGATTGTGTGAGTAACTGGAGGGCTTTAAAAATAGCTAAAGGAACGTTTCATTTAGAATCTCTGGTCTGTTTGATAGGTTAAGTCTCTCTTCATTCTGAAACTTGATGGAATAGATATCTTCTACTTATATGAGTTCCTGCTTGCATCCAGAGAGGAGTGACTCACTGATGCTTCCCTAAGAGAGAGATCTAAGTAAAACCAGGTAATGGACCTAGGCAAACCACTGGAATCATAGCTGTCCAATGAAAACCAGGTTTTCATAAGACAGTTTCATTTCAACATTATTACTAACCACTATATGTCCTACATTCAAAGAAAATAAAACCAAATCTAGTCTGGGTGTGGTGATGCACCCTTTCAATTCAGGCACTCAGTAGGCAACAGTAGGAAGTGCAGGTAGGAGGATTATGAGTTCAATACTAGCCTGGGTTATATAGCATGACCTTTGCTCAAAAACAAAACAAAACAAAAAAACAGTAAAAAACTAAAAAACTAGCTAGCATTTGTTGCCCTTAATGCAGAGAAACTAAAGCAGATACCTTAAAGCAACTGAAGCCAATAGGAAAATGGGAACAGGTACTAGAGAAAAGGTTAGATCAAAAAGAATTAACCTAGAAGGTAACACAATGTATAGCTATCCTTATCTCAACCAGCAAAAACCCTTGTTCCTTCCTATTATTGCTTACACTCTCTCTACAACAAAATTAGAAATAAGGGCAAAATAGTTTCTGCTGGGTATTGAGCGGGGGAGAGGGAGGGGGCAGAGTGGGTGGTAAGGGAGGGGGTGGGGGCAGTGGGGAGAAATGAACCAAGCCTTGTATGCACATATGAATAATAAAAGAAAAAAAAAAGAAGAATCTGGACAGGCCTTGCTGAGTTTCCCCTCCTCAGTCTATTTCATTAGGTCAGACTCATTTGTCCAATCAAGGCAGCTGTACATTCTGTATGACATGTAAGAATGAAAAACAGACAAAAAGTAAGGGGGTAACTACTAGGGAGGTGGATGGTGGAGGGAAAAGGAGGACAAAGGAAGGGAGATAAAAAATTAAGTAATAGGGGGGATGAATATGATCAAGGTCCATTACATGTGTGTACGGAAATGTCATGATGAAACCCCTTACTATGTATAATTAATATATGCTTAAAAAAGGGCAAAAAAAAACAGTAAACAAAAACCTACCAACTAATTCAACCAACTAACAAACCAACAAACAACTCCATCTTTCCTTCCTACTCAGAGGAAGTACATTCAAAAGAAGGAATTCTAAAGCCCAGTTTTTAAAATGAGCATCAGTTCCCTCCACCATGCAGTCCTCTGTAAAATGGATGGAAGACAGAAGCAGGAGATTAAGTAGCTACAGAGACATGAGCACCTTTCAGATGTGGGCAATATGTTTTTCCTATGCACACAGATATGTAGCATACATCATCTGCATCAACAAAATATTTTAAGATTGCATTTCTTTGTAAGATTTTCTTCATATGCTTCCATGCCCACCATTTAATAAGCATTCATATCACAATCTTTTCTAGTTTCCCTTGATTATATTCCCTTTTATTTTCAGCAATATCTTCCTTAGTAAACTGACACATATTCATGTTATTTGATACATTGTTTTGTCCTAGGGAACAGAACATAAATGTTGTGACCTGAAAGTTTCTTCATCTTTTAATCACCTTTCTCTAGTTGGAGTCTTTGCTTGGTTTTCCAACAACTCTACATTTGATACTATTATGTGAATTTCCAAATGCATTTTCATGTCTGTCTCATAAGAATGAATAAATGAGGCTATTTGGAAAGAGAACTTGACATTTACCTTTCTATTATGTTCTTCAGTTTGATCATGATGAATGAGCCACTGAACTGTCTTGATATCTGTCTAAATTTGGATCAAGATTGGGAGAAAAGCCCAATGATAAAGATGCCATGCTGCACAAGCCTGGATAATATCACCTGGAAATGCTATGTGTCATTATCAGGGAACTCTCCAGGACTCACTCCTGTGGCCCACAAGTGTCTCTACAAAAATGTTTGTCTTTAAATAACAGAAATGGTGAGGAAATAGTTCTCTCTCCCTAATATTTTGTTATATACAACTTATCTTTCAGATTGTGAAATGGCCACATAGCAGAAAACTAATAAACAGTTGACATCAAGTGAAGTAAATGAGAACTGATCACTAATTACTCTGTAGGAAAGTTGTCATTTTTTATTTATGAACTTCCTGTACTACACAATGACCAAAGAACATCATCCAAACATCTAGAACCATCAGGAGGATACAGTTAAGCAAATGAGGAAATAGAAAAAAAAACAATATTCTAGAATCAATGCCCTCTTGTGACTTGAATATTAAGAAATGGTCTGCTTTTGCCTTCTAGCCATTGAATAGATCAATTAGTCGGGTAAGCATGATTTCATGAGTTGGGATTTTATTAAGGACTTGATTCAGCAGAATACAGCTCAACTAGTAGAGGCTGTAAAACATATAAAGATGCTGGAGGAATCATAGTTGCTCAAGATGACAAGTTCTGTAGCAAACATATCCAAGTTTTGGACTCAAGAAGAGAAGTGACCAGTACTGAGAAGAGATGGAACACTGTCCACAGACTCTACCTTCCTGCTGTTCTGTGTCTACTCAACCCTTAAGAGGTCACCCTTGCTCTGCAGATTGAGGGTGGAGGTTAGAGGAAGCAATCCCCATGATCCCTCCTAGTGATGTGAGAAAGGGAGACCACCAGAGGTTTGACAAGTCTGAGACGAGCAGTGATGATGGTGCTGAAGAAAATGGAGGTGTCCACTCCCAAACCTCTCATACTCCACACACTCCTCTTTGCAGCACAAGCTTCTGTAGGTTGAGATGGTGGGATTTCTCCAGGACTGCTCTTCCACTGGAAAGGAGGCATGGAGAACAGAGCTGGGTGGAGCAGATGGTTCGTCCAGGGAAGATGGTCTAGAGTTCCAGTTTCACTGAATTGTCCTCTAAGCGTACTTGTATGTGAGTATGTGTGTGTGTGTGTCTGTGTGTGTCTGTGTGTGTATCTGGCTCCCATAGTCATGCTACAGGTTTGAGACTGGGAGTTTCTTGGATTCTTTCTCTTTGCTGTGTGGTACAGAAAAGGTGGAGCAGGTGTTTAATAGAACAACCCCTGGCCAGGGTTCACTGAGCAATATTACAGGAATTGCAAAGCAGAGAGCTTCAAAAACAGATATCAGCAGCTAGGGATTAGATCAGGAATCCAGAAAGCCAGGGGAAATGGCGATGATGCAGCAGGTCGGGAAGGAGGAAGGTGAACAACTGGTGCACTGTTTTTGGATTTGATGCTTTGATATTCCTGGAGTACTGTGAAGGATGTCTCATTATTCTCCAAGTCAAAGGACCACCTGATGTCTAAACTCACATCATGGATATATTAGTGATGGTCCTGTTGCTCCTCCAGGGTCTCTTGCACACAAGCTGACAGAGATTAGGGAGGACAGATTGATCAGGAAAGGAGGGGATGGCTATGTAGCTCAGGTCACGGCACTGATCAGAGGAAGAAAGCAAGGATGTGACTCTCTATGTGGTCCCATGCCTTGTTAAGGCTGAGCCCCTACAGAATCAGGTCAAGCACCATGATGGGAAAGCCGTGTTTAACTGAAGCAGTTAACTGGGATCAGGTTCCAGATGTCTCCTGTCTGTAGCCCTTGAGTCTTGTAGCTGAGGGTGAGGAGGTTGGGCTGCACCACCTTCCACAGGTCTACAGATTAGAAAAACAGAAGTTTACTGGGCATGGTTAGTGCTTCTAGGGTCTCTGATATCACTTGGGAAGAACATGGATGGAGCTGAAATTACAGCAACCTAAGGCAGTGAGAACTGAGTTAGGCCTGCTTTGCTCACAGGCTCAGGGTGCTCAAAGTTACCTGCATACTCTCAGCCCTGCCTCTACACCAAAAATGATGGGTGAATTGAGGCCACCAGACAAGTGCAAACAGGAGGACTAAAATGTATAAACTCAGCAGGAAAAAGTCAGTGCTTGTAATTTTTTTTTATTTGCTAGTACTGAGGTTTGAACTCAGGACCACATACTTGCCAGGCATGCACTCTACATCTTCTTCTTGAGCCACACAGCCAGCCCAAAGCCACTGCTTTAATAGTGAATTTTGGACCATGAACTTACATAAATATTCATAGAAGACCGATAAACGATTCATTCCTTATATGGAAAAATTAATTAAGAGTTACAACAAAATCACTCAGTGTGTTCAAATTACATGTGAAAGTTTTAGTACTGTTACCTTTTATATAAATGCATTAAAGGTTATATTTTATAAAATCTTATTGGTGATCTTGCTACCATTGTATAGCATAAAGTCCTACAGAAAGTGTGTGTTTATTTGGTTAGAAGTTCTCAATTAAACCTCAGATCAAAGATATCTCAGGCATAGCCTCAAAGACACTCCACACAAGGACTAATGAATCAGAAAAACTTGTTACAATGGTTAAATGTGTTTTAATGATCAAGGGAAGTTAGTTTTAACGAAGTTAAGAAAAGTCCTTCAAGTCTTCAAATGCGATTATGTACTCCCATCACCTAACTCCAGAAGTCTCAATCCCCTGCGGCAGTCACTAAAAGAGTTTGAATATGGTGTGATCTTTCAACAATTTCTAATGTGCAATTAGAGATTAATTTAAAAGTAAAGGGAACACTAATTGGGTAAAATTGGTTGTGAGTAACATAATGTGCAATATTTTTCAGTGCATATAATAAAGTTTCCAATATGCAACACTTTGAAGAATATATAATTTTAATAGCTATAATTTCACAAGAATAAGTGAAGCGGTAGAGGAGATATATAATAGCTGCTTTCTCAATCCACACATTTAGATAATACCAAGACCTGAGTGGGCAGGCTCCTGAATTTCATTCAATAAAGATAAATTAAAATTATACACAGTAGGAATTAAATACAATGAAATTTATATTGTTTTATTTGAATAATTCAAAATAAAATTAATCCTGGAATCTCAGACTTCCAACTTTCCATCCTGAAATTTAGATTCTATTCCTTCCCAGTTCTGTGAAATTGTCTTACCAAAATTCTTAAAAATTCATAACTAAATGGTATATTTTGGACTATATATTGCAATTTGCAATTCTATGATTTACTACTTGAGTTTCAAGGTCAGACACATTTTGTTGCTCCAGGGTCCCCACTAGAAGATGTGAGGGATGAAGAGAATGAGAGAATACCAAACAAGGGAGCTAAGGAGTGCATGTCCCATCTTGGAAACACTAAAGCAAATATCCAGCTTGCTGGAGATATTTAACCAATGTTGCTAAGCATATAAAATGTGCATTCAGTGAAATGTGCATTTTAATTACAGCTTAAACACATTCTGATTGCTAATATGATAAGGATTGAAATATTTTATTTCCCCTGGTTCAATATTTTATGGTTAGTACATTTCTTGCAATAGGATATTTTAATAGCTACTTCCCTTGGAAAGTTTTCATAGTTTTACACGAACAAAGAGCCCAGAAAGGAAAGACAA
The DNA here is from genome assembly GCF_047511655.1 of Castor canadensis. NCBI lineage: Eukaryota > Metazoa > Chordata > Mammalia > Rodentia > Castoridae > Castor > Castor canadensis. The sequence goes on along the minus strand of NC_133388.1, from coordinate 97,228,950 downwards.
TTAGATTCTTCCTTCCTTCTTACTTTCCTTTCTTCCTTCCTTCCTTCCTACCTTCCTTTTTCTCCTTCCTTCCTTCCATGGAATCTTATTATGTGGCCTAGGCTTGCCTTGAATTTGCAATGACAATATCTCCAAATGAAGTCTGGCTGGTATCACTTAACCATCAGAAGTTTGGTGAGTGAAATTATCATAATGAATTATAAGATCAGAGTAGTGGCTCGGTATCATGGCATTCACCTGTGATATTTGGAGGGCTGGATTCCCATTAGTTAGGATCCTGCAGCCTCATGGAAAGTTTATCTGAAAATCACTACCCTAGTTCTCCCCCAAAGAAACCCAAGAACCATTCATGCATGCACTGTATAATGGGAAATCATAGACATTTTGAGGGCTGCTAAACAAAAGGTCTGTGTTTATACTGATTCTCAGGGAATCAGCAATATCATGGGGATGCCTTGTTAGAGAGGGATATATAGGACACAGGCTAATCATGCAGCCCTGATGCAGATCTGGCCTACACTTGTTCTGTCCTTTAAACCTGTCATTTCCTTAATCCCCAAATGCAAAATTCAAATTGATACAATTAATACTTGGAAGAACCACCATATTGGTCATTGACTTGATATAGGGGTGACAATTATAGAAAAGACTCGGGGAGACTTTTAAAACTGTTCCCTGACAACCCACCCACCCTCCCAGCTACATAGCCAAGAAAATAAATTTTTAAAGTTTCATTATTGTTGCAATTGCTGCTATTTGTGATACCTTTAAACATATATTGAATGCATGAGTGATAATTGACAATTTAATTGTGTGGCTCTTGTAAAAATTAGCTGGGTGCCAGAGATGATGATGGACTTACAAATATTTTCACAGCATGGCTTCCAAATTGGTTTTAGTTGGTTACATTTTCCAGTCAATTAGCAAGAGGAAGTCCACCCAAGTGGCTTAGTCTCTAAGAGACAACCTTGAAGATGAACAGCATGCTCATCACATTTCACTGCCCAAGTCTTCCTCTAGCCAGAGAAATTGAGAAGTGTAGTCTCTAGTTGAGAGGACCATGCTGAGTGAACATTAAAAAGAAAAGCAGAGACTAGTCCTTGAAAGACAACAGGTTTTGCTACCAGATACATACTTTATCTTTATCTATGGAGTAGATTCAATCACATGGACTGGTTCTTGCACATGAGACAAGTCTACTGGGAGCTTTGTGTTAAAGAGTGAATTGTAGCTGACAGCAAGTTTTCATCATGTTTTGCTTATGCTGTGTCTTGGAAGATACTTCTCTGTTTACATGCATTTGGTTCATGCCATACTCTAAGCCTAGCTCTTTCAGGGTAGCTCACAAAAGTGCAGAAGCTCCCAGGACAGAGTTCATAAGATCACATATCGTGGGTTTCAAAACAGGATTGTGAAGAGGATAAGAACCAGGGGTCTGTAAGAGAAGGAACTCCAACTCCCATAGTTCCATCACTCAAGAGGAATAAGAGCCAGGTTTTGAAGCCAAGATAACTTAGGACTACATTTTTGTTGCCAATCCTTCCTATAGGGTAGAGTAACTTTCACAATGGAGATCTAAACAGTCTGCTTATGGGAAAACACACTATTTTTTGGTGTGCCAATGTTTTACAGGTGGTCTAGTAGAGCCAGCAGGACAGCTCTTGGGAGTGCAGTTGTGAGTTTTCACTCCTCCCACAGTGGTCAGCAAAGGAGGTGCACCTCTTCCCATGTTAAGGCTTGGTGATTGATTGTCTGGTATATGCTTTGGGGGCTCCTACATCTCTTATGGTGAATCTTGCTTATTAGAATACAGGTCCTTATGGTTCCTACTGACCATGTGCACTGACTACTATCCTCCACATAAATTGTTTCCAGATTTTAGAAGGAATTGTTTCTTCTTGTGCCCAATGATGATAATGGATTGATGGACTACACTGATGGTCCCTGACTTACAACTGTTCACTTTACAATTTCTTTAACCTTATGATGTTACAAAAGTGATATGCATCACTTTAAATTTTGAATTTGGAACTTCCCCTGGAGTAGTGACCCAGGAGTGTGTCAATACTTCCTGAAGTGCTGGCAGAGGCATCAAGGTATGGCTCCCTGTTACCACATGAGCTCTGGATGTGACACTCTGCCCTGTACTGTGTTCCAACATTCTGAATGTCAGAAAGTTAGGTGCACTGGATACATTTGACTTAAGATATTTTCAACTTGTGATAGGGTGATCAGGATGTAGCCTCACTGAAAGTTGAGGAATAGCTATATGTAATTTAGAGGAATAGAAATTAAACAAATAATTAAATTAATTATTTAATTTAATCAAATAATTAAGCAAATATTTGAAGTTTATATTGGAATTTGAATTATTTCAAATAAAGTTAGATGTTATTTCAATTGTAAAAATCTACTGCAGAGGCTTAGGTTATTCTGTGACTAATTCACATCAGTGGATCACAATCTTGATGTGAAATTGATTTTTTCACAATAATAGCATACCTCACAATCTAATGTGAATTAAGCACATGACTCAGTGACATGGGCGCAATGGTGTAATTGAAAGATAAAAAACTAGAGTCAGGTGGGAGGGAGAGAAAAGAGAAAACAAAACAAATACATTTAGACTTTGACAATGAGCCTGAGAAGCAACAATCCAAAGTGTATCAGGAAATCTAATGCTAAGAAAACCACAATTAACAATTATGGCAGAAAGTATGAGATTATGTAATCTCATGTTAATGTTGGTTGGAGAACAAAAGAAATATGGGGAAAGGGAAAGAAATAAAGCATGAGAATTAAGATAGGTAGATTTAGAGAAAAACTAATGAGAAATAATAAAAATAGAAAGTCACTCAAATAAAAAATACAGGATAATCTCAGGTTGGACAGAGTTAAAGAGTGACATAGTAAATTGAAAGCAATTCTATGTTGTTTATTCAGAATGTAGTACAGAATAAAAATTGCTCTACTTATCTGTCTATCTATCTCTCTATCTATCTATCTATTTTCCTGTCTCTCTACCTATCTATCCATCTATGTATCTATGGTTGAGATGTAAAAATTATATAAGACATTCTCCAATACCTGCCTAGTAAAGATTCAGAAACAAAGAATAAAAGAAATGATGGATGTTGAATGTTGAGCTATTGTTCAACAAATAAATACTCTTCTTTGTGATAATACTATAATTCCACCCTGTAATAATTGTTTTTAGGCATATGAATTGTTTGCCCAGTGGATGATGGGAAGAAGTGAAATATCCAAGCCTAGAATTAAAATATCATTCCATATTACCAATAACTGTTTGGGGAGGTTTCACACAATCATAGTGGAAAACATGTAGTACATAGCCTGTTGCTCTGTGAGCAATGAGAAGTACATGGATTGACCAAAACCAAGTTTGTGGCTGGAGCTAAATCTGCACAGGTCAAACTCCAGCCAAGCTGCAGGTGTGCTGTGGAATACAGCACTTCACTTTCCAACAAGCTGTGAGCAGAAATGCATGCTCATTTCAGGCTACTGACCTCTGTGTCACATGTCTGCTTATGATGAAGTATTGTGGACAAAATAAAATTGATGAAAGAGAAAAACAATCTTTGAGGGAAAATCAACCTTTGATGAAAAAACAACTTTGGAAAAGATGAGCTCTTAGGAGAAGGTGAAGTCTAAATAACATACAGAACTAAATTAAAAATTTTTTTCAGTTAGACAATTTTAGCGAAATTGTAGAATGTACTTTATAAGCCAAACTTGTAGTTGAGTATCTGTGATGATATAAAATAAGAATTCCACTCAAATAATAGCAATAAAATACCATCCATTTCTTCTCAAACAGAGGTGAAATAAAGGTCTGTACAAGATTCTTTAAATCAAAATTAACTAGAGAAATATAAAGAAGTGAAGAAAAATATGATTAAATGGAAATCACAGAATAAGGTGATGGAAAAATTAAAGTATGAGCATAATTTCAATAAATGTTAATGGACAAAACTTACATGTATTAATAAAAGATTTAAATATATAAAAAATTTAAAAGGAAATAGTAGTTACAGGCGATTGCTCAAATAAAACAGCAAGTTCAAAACAAAGGAATCCAAAAAGATAATCCTTCTGATTACCTACAAAAAAGCTGCTGCTATAATATGAACATTAAACAGACACCACAAAATATTAGGACAGATACAGTGAATGCAAAGATTCACCCTGAAGATATTATAACCCTTATCTTTCATATGAATCTATCACAAAGGTTTAAATACACATCAAACAAAACCTAAGAAAATTACAGTATGAACTCATACCTGTTACTGGTAGATCAGAGGGTAACACAGTGATAAGGATATGAATGATTAACTCAACAAATTGATCTAGTTGGAACAAGCAAAATAATGACAGTATGCATCACATGAAGAATATTTCTTATTTCCAAATGCACAGAAAGCCACTTCCAAAACTATTTCAAAAATAAATTAGAATTATCTCATGACAGTGCAATGGATGATATAGAAATCAACTGTTAAGATACAGCTTTAAAGATCTTTATGCTTTTGGAAAACATAAAAATGTCATAATGGCAGTTACAAAATATTTTGAGATAGTTGGCAATAAATATAGTCCTAAAGTAGGTAAAAGGAAGAAGAATAAAAGCAACATAGAAAATAATGAAATGTAAAATGAAGAAACAAAATGAGAACATCAAATGACTATTTGAAAAATGTAATTTAATATCATTTAATGGAGAAATCTGTAGCAAAACTAACCAATAACAAATGCAAGAGGCAACATAAAGAAAGCATATCCAGGTAAAGTTGGTATTTTTCTTTCGTTATATATGTTTCAAGTATATGACATGATATTTTATATACTTACATTTAATGAAGTAATTACTATAATCATGCAAATTAAGGCACCTATCATTTGAAATGCATATATAAAACATTAAGCTGGAAATTGCTGGCTTACACATCTAATCCTTCCTCCTTGGGAGGCTGAGACCAGGAAGATCGCAGTTCAAGGCCAGCCCTGGAAAAAACTTCACAAGACCCCATCTCAACCAATAACTGGGTGCAGTGGTATATACCTGTCATCCTAGCTATGCCAGAGTCTGAGAAGGAAAGGCTGTGGTTCCAGATAAGCCTGGACAAAAAAAAAATTAAAAACCAAAAAATTTCGTGAATGCTTCTTTAATGAATAAAGTTGGGTGTGGTGTCACCCCAGGAATCTTAAAATAGGAGGACCACATTCCAGACTGGCCTGGGAAAAAAGTGAGAACTTGTCTCAAATATAACCAGTGACAAAGAACTGGAGTGGCTCAAGAGAGAGTACCTGCCTAGCAAGTACAAATTCCTGAGTTCAAACTTCTTACCACCATACAAAATTACCATTTTGCGACAAGAGCACACAAACTATTGTGTCAGCAATGTCCAGTGCATGATTCAATAGTATTAGATAGAGATCTCATGCTCTTTGTTAGATATCTATACTTACTCCCTTACTCATCCTACATAACTGCAACTTTTTACTCTAGGAGCAACACCTCCCAATTTCCCCTACCTCCCTGTCTCTGGTAGTTACTGTACTATTATCTTTTTACAATGTATTCAACTTTTTTAGATTCCACATATAAGCAAGGCCATGGAGTATTTATCTTTATGTGTCTGAAATGGTGTTTTAAAAAAAACATAAAAGCAATCTACAAAAATTGTTTTAAATATTTTTCAAAAACCAGCTCTCCTGAATAAATATTATAGCAATGTATACATTAGCAAAGTCACAATAAGAAAGAAAACACAAACAGAATCAACAATTACCAAATATTTTGAAACAGCATTTGAAATGATCACACCTGAACATAAAAGGTAGCCAGAATTTGATGTCTAAATGAAGTAAGTCTATCAAATGGATCATCTACAAAAGAAACATTAAAAACAGAAGCCTCTACAAGGATAGTCATTGTGACCTCCTGGCTTCTGGGTGTCACAGTCTCTCTCTCAGATCACTAAGAATTGTTTCTTTAAAGTGTGCATTTTCTGAAGAAACTTTAAAAACACAACTAAAAAATCACATTTGAAAAATCAAACACGTGACTGCCTGTACTTTGGCTGTGTTAACACTTTTCTCCTGATCTTGAGTTTTGTTTTAATTGGAGTTATATGTGCATTGTTTATAGATAAAAATGTAGTTTTCTCTCTTTTCCAAATAAATGTTAGCTCCTTGCATTTTTCTTTATTGCTCTATTTTTTAATTCCTTGTATCAGATTCTTATTACATGGTAAATGATGTTGCTTTGAAAAATGATATTCACATGGTAAAAGGAAAAAGAACATCCATGTTATTAACACACAGCCTCTTTTCTGGCCAGAACACAGATTGCTGCCCACAGTCTGTCTGGCATTTGCTGACAGTGGAGATATGGCATTGGTGCCTTCCATCTGTTGTCTTCTGACCCAAACCCAGTATTATCAAAGGAAGTTGTATTATCACTAGAGAATAGGACTTGGGGTGATGCCTGTAGGGTTCTGTTGGCTTATGAATCATGTTCAGAACTTAAGGAAGAACACCGACAACTATTGGTTGAGAAGAGAAAGCTCCTGTACCAGTATTACTCAGGCTTAGCTCTCTATTCACGCATGTCATATCAGTGAAGCTGCAAACAATTAAAAGTAGGTGAAAATAAGCTTTTGTTTGCTTATTATATTCCAATTTAAGGTATTTTGCATGTTATAGGACACATTAAAACCATAATTTTGCTTGAATAAATATTACTCAATTCTTTAAAACAAAGAGGATATCATGATTCTGGTTCAGAGATTTTCTAATTTCCATTTCTGTTTTGGATAATAGGCTAGCATCTATCTGGCCAGTTTTACTTCTCTTAATCTACCTATCTATGCATATTAATAAATTAAGCAAAAATTGTAGCTTTTTAGAGAACATTGAGAAATTTCATAAAATGAAATGAACATTTCAGAACCATATTCCCATTCATGGAACGTATCTATGTCAGTAACCTGTAGAAAACTCGTATTTCAACTGTTTGTAGAATTAGTCAGAAATAGCTCTGGATTTATTGTTCTTACTATGCTCATATACTTGGTGTTATTTTATCAATAGACATTATTTATATGTCACTGTCTTTCTTGCGTGTGGGTGTGGTTTGAAATAGGTGTTAAACCAGCATCTTGAAATGTAACCCATGCTTGTCTGGAACATTTTAATTAATTTTTGTTATTATTATTATCAACAGTACTGGGGTTTGAACTCAGGGCTTACCCCTGAGACTGCTTGAGCTATTCCTCCAGCCCTTTTTGCTCTGGCTCATTTGGAGATAGAGTCTCAGTTTTTGCCCAGGCTGGCCTGGACCATAGTCATCCTATTTTTATGCTTCCCATCTTTGCTGGGACACCAGGCACATGCCAGCACACCCTGCTTTTTCTGTTGAGATGGGGTCTCTCAAAAACTTTTTTTTAATGCTCTGGCTATCCTGGAACTAAGATCATCCCGATCACAGACTCCCTTAGAGCTTGGGATTACAGATGCATACTATTATGCCCAGCTATTAGTTGAGATGGAATCTCATAAACTTTTTGCTTGGGCTGGCCTCCAACCACAATCCTCCCAATTTCAGCCTCTCAAGTACTTTGGATTATAAGCATGAGCCATAGGCACCAGGCTGGTCTTAAACTTTAGATCTTCCTAACTGAAGCTCCTGAGTTCTGGGATTATGGAAATATACCTCTGCACATGGCTATATTATGGTCTTTTATAGACTTACTGGCTTAAAATGCACATCTAATAAGACAAATATAATATCCCTTTAAAATAATTTCTCAAGTGGAAATTTTTCTAGGATTTTAATGTGTACATAATGTACCATTCCTAGTGTAGCTTAATGATTTTGATTATTTTGTATTTCTTAAGTTGTTGAATTTGACAACACTCACAATATACTTTGAATTCTACATCTATATGGAAAAAAGAGAAAGAGTTGTCCATCATGCAAATGAATATACCTTATTAATTCAAAATGTAGCATTACTTTTTAATCCTTATTATGGAAGGTTTTTCGCTGATGGAGAGTTGAATCAATTTTTCAATTTAAGAATTAATGAGTCAGGACTGAATGATTTCAAACCATGCTACTTAAGAAGTTACATGTAAATGATATGTGTGCTTGTTTGTCTGCTATTTACTTTTTTGTTTCTTTATTTCATTTGTTTCCTACAGAGTCCAGTGTTTCTTCACTTAGTTCATTAAGTAGCTCTGATTCTGTGAGCTTCATGGATGACAGCAAATCTCTGCAAGGTACTCACTGTATTTCTCATCAGTGTCATCCTCACTATTTCCCTTTGTTTTTTAATTTCCCAATTTTGTTTGAAGGAATTTTATATGACTTTTCTTTGATAGGATTTCCTGAAGTGTCAGAACCCACCTGGTTGTTCAAATCCTCTTTCCATTCTGAGCCTGTGCTTTCAAGTGTGAGAAGCAAAGATATGTTCACTAGGGGAGGAGTTTTAGCTTTTCTGATGAGTGTAATTCTTACTTCCCGAATGAAACAGTGACTTATGGAGTAACTGTCACGTACCATTTGGGGTAACATACTCTTTCTTTTTGAGAGAAATACGTCTGTGATTTGAGGCACACTTGAGAAACCAGGAGGAGCAAACAGCTGATTCCTATTGTAACTAGCAATAGTAACATCATGAATATGTCTCCTAACTAGTCACAGAAGAGCACTTGGAAAGTTTGTGTCAATTCCCCAAGAGGGGAGATGCAGATGTACTGTGAATCTGAGGAAGGTTCCAGACATATTTTCCCAGAACACTGAGGAAAACAGTGACCATCATCCAGTTGCTGTCCTGGAGAGCTTTGTTCAGTCCCCTGCTGGTTGTGACTAGACTCTGTGTTGTGCCAATCACTCTGTAGACTGAGTTGGTTTGTGAGCAGCCATTTCTGTGTACTTAACCCTAACACAATGATAGCACACTTGTTATTTAATTTGTTAAGAGTTCTTGGTTTGTGCTTTAGAAACTTCTACTTACTACTAAATGTATAAAAGGGCTATATAATAATGAAGGTCATGTATTCTTTGCTTAAAGCAATGTTTTTGATGACTTTTCCAAATAAGATAAAGTTGAAATACAACTCACATTTTAAATATTTGAAAATAAATCAATGCAAATTCAGTTAGTGAAGGCTGTTTTTCTTTATCAAGTTTACTGATTTAAGTTACCTAGACAGTGTTTCTCCACTTTGACTGTAGAGACAACCTAAGTTACAGACAAGCCTTTTACAGCTCATCTTTGCACTGCTGTTCACTGAGCACTGTGGTTCTGAGTTTTCCACAGCACTCATCGATGATGATTTTGACAATGGAGGCCTCCATCAGTGCTGCAGTACTCCAGAGGTGAACCCCACTCTCAGCATGCCAGAGACCAACAGGACACTTCTCCATTACAAGGAGACAATGTGCTTGCCTGAGATTTCATTCATGAGTGAAGATAACAGCATCCACAATAAAGCAAAAATGTAGGCATTCTCCTCAAAACTAACATGATCACAGTGACATTAGCTACCTGGAGAATATTTGAACAATGAGCCATCAGGACATGAGCCCTTGGAAAGCAGTGGTTCTTCAGACACAGAGATGTTAATGAAGCAGTCCTTTCATTAACAATATTTTTTTATCTAGAAACTTTAGCTAATTATTTGTCTGTGTGTTGATTTGTAATTCTTTAAAAGTGAAGCATCCATGATTTAGAATTTGCAAATATAATCCCTAAATACATTATCTGGTGAATACAACACTACACATCTCACCAATTGATAATTTCATGGAGTTTAAAATTCATGGTTTTAAATAATATTTAGCTGCAAGGAAAATTATAATGATGCAATATTAATGAAAAAACAGAATAAACTAAAATATAAGGTATAATTAGACAGTAACAAATGGATATAAATACACTGGAAGGAACTAACTGTGCTACACCAAAATGATAACAGTCATTATTTCTGGAGATGGGATTATGAGCATTTTTAATTTCCTTCCTTATGTATTTTTGTAATTTCAAATTTTGTAATATGGCAACTTTTGTGCATAGATAATAATAGATGTTAACATAAAAAAGAACAAGGAAATAAATTTCCTGGAGTTTTTTTGTGATAATAGTGTTTGAACTCAGAGTCTTGCACTTGCCAGGCAGAAACTCTGCCACTTGAGCTACACTTGCAGCCCCTCAGCAAAAGTTTTCTGAGTATGTATACCCACTATAATTCATAGAACATTCCCTAGTTACTCCAATACTGGGTAGATAATACTTAATGAGTTTCATTTGAAGTTTCTGTATCCTGATTGCCAATATTTTTCAACCTAAGATGTAAGCCTTAGATTTTAGGGATGCTGAAATCATTCAGAGTAGATTTCAGTGCAGTCAAGTTGGCAAATCTTGCTTTAAACATCTGGTACACCACATGTGATTGTTTGTCAACAGAACTGCATTGTGACCCAATTTGACACAAAGTATCAAGACTGAATATTCACATTGATAGACACTACTGACTGCTCACTCTTTCCAAACGGGAAATGCATTTCTCCAGTTTTCTGTTTCTTTATCACATAACTGCCAATGAAGGGATGCAAATATCACATTGGCCCATATCATTAGCTGCATGTTATGTCTTTACTGCTTACTGCCTGCATATGTGCTTTTTCTGTTAATGCAGCTAGGCTAAATATTTGAAAATTATATTACACTTTGTTTTAGTCTAAAATTAAATCATAATGATTAAAAACCTATCATTCTAAACCGAGGGGAAAAGTATGGTGAAACAATATGGTGGTAATTTCTGCTCTTAGTTTGATAAAATTAACAAACCCCTACATGTGTGAACAGATGTGTGAACATCTGCTTCAGTTATTTGAAGAATTTCTCAAAATAGGCTAACAAGGTGTGTTTACTTTGTTTACTCAGAAAGATACTGTTTATTAAATTTCTGTAATTTTTGACATGTTTTTGTAGTGTTTAGAACATGTTAAAGTTAAAGCTTTTACATTAGGCTTGACTAGTGTTGCTGTTTTTGAAAGTTGTTAAAGTACTTGAATTTTATAAGACTTCTAATCAAAAATACTGTGAGTATACATAGTGTTAACTGGTTTTAGAGTGGACATTTGTGTGCATACATATAAACATGCACATATATGTGTGAGGATAGACAGATGGATAGTTTGCAAAACCACAAATAGTCTTTCTAGAATGTAAGATTAAGTGAAACCATAAAATCATTAAAACTTTGAAAGTGTTCATAAGTGTTATCTTTGAGTTTGTACAGAGTCAGCACAAAATATAAATAAAGAGAAAAAATGTTTTCGGACTGATTCTGAATAATTTCTTCCAATACATTAGAGGGTGTATTTGTGCTTTCTTTAAAGTGTATGTCATGGATAGGCATCAGCATAACTGGTATCTCCAAAGTAGCTTTTGTCCAGTGTGTAATCAATAGTGAAGTCTCACTATGTTAGGTAGGTACCATGCCCCAAATGCCTGGAGGTGCTTCGCAAGTATTCTAATAGAAGATCATCAATTGTTGTCTGTGTTGGTTTGGGTGTACACACTGAAAACAAATTTTTTTGGTGTTAATCAGGGACTCATACATGGCTCAAGTATTAGACTGCTTGCCTTAGCTAGCATGAGGTTCTGAGTTCAAACCCCAGTAATCTCTACAAAATGTAAATCTGTTAATACTCTCCTGTGACCTCCCTTTCTCTGTCTCTGTGTGTCTCTCCCTCACTTATACACTTAAGATTCAACAGGTGTTATTACACCAGCACAGTGTCACAGCACTCACTAATCTCAGCATGGTTCAGCCCCTTAGATCTTTGTCATCTAATTTTGATCCTATTTCCCCAGCTTTTTGTGCTCCAGCCACATCAGCCTCCTTTTAGTACTTCATATGAGTCATCTTTCCTGTGGACACAGGGTCTTTCCACAGATGTACTTTCAGTTAAGATGTTATCCACTTAATGAATATCTATTCATCTTTTAAATTTTAGTTCAAGCATCCCTTCCTTTCAGAAACATTCTTCCACTTCCTGACTCAATGAGTTTCCATTATCACCCCAGTGTTCCACATCTCTCTTCCTAGTGCTCACTGCACCTGTAACTGTACATTTGTTTGGGTAGTAGTTTAATAAATGTAGGTTTTTACATATTACACTAATCATGACATGTGGGTCATGTCTGCTATGCTCAATACTTCATAGCAGCCTCAACATGTGAAAAAGTGATCATCACATAATAGCAATGATTCTTTAACTAGGACTGGTCCCTTCCTGAAGAAGTGTCACATTTCATTGGGGAGAGGTAAAACATTAAATTAATACAGAAGACAACATGATATATTCCAGTAGTGATTCATGCTGTGAAGGAAATAAAACAAAGCATGGAGCCAGGCACTGGTACACTGGTAATTCATCCCTGTAATCCTAGCTACTAAGGAGGCAGAGATCAGAAGGATCATGTTTCAAAGCCAGCCCAGGAAAATAGTTCTTGATACCCTATCTCAAAAAATCCCATCACACACACAAATAAAAAACCTGGTGGAGTAGCTCAAGGTATAGGCCATGATTTCAAACCAAAAAAAAAAAAAAAAAACATGGTTAAGGTGGAGACAGGGCTACTTTGACTGACACAGTTAAGAAAGAACTTATGAAGAAATTGGCATTTGGAGACCTGAAAGAGGAGTTTTGTGAAAGGTCTTCTAGACAGAAAAATTACCCAATGCAATATACCACTTTCTACAAAGAATTCTAGTTCCATTGAGAGAGCAGACTGTCTTGCTCCTCACTAAATGCAGGATAAGAAATGGTTGGTCTTGGGGTTGATGTCCTCCTTCCTTAATATCTCCAAGGGTAATTATGAATTGCTCCAAATCACTCAGTCCAGCAGCAGGCATAGAAAGTAACCTATCATCTCTCACGTTCTTGTGACTACTTTGAACCCTGTGGCCCATGGCCTCACAGGTGTCTCCCACTTTTGAAATAATTTTTTAAACTAACATACTAAGTTTTACCCTATGATTTCTTCCCTCCTCAGATGCAAAATGGACAAAAACTTTTCAATTAATATAAAGATTCTCCTCCAGTTTTTTAAAAAATTATTTTCCTAGAACTATACTCAAGAACTTACTTGATAAATCACAAAGAATGCATTTCAGCTCTAATGTCTGAAAAATCCACCCCCGTTAAATTATGGGTCTCAAAAGATTAAGAAATAAGGAAGTTTCCATTTCCTTTATTGTGAGGTTAGCCTGGCCCAAAAGACCAAAAATCGTATGTTCTCCCTCATATGTGGACATTAGATCTAGGGCAAACACAACAAGGGGATTGGACTATGAGCACATGATAAAAGCGAGAGCACACAAGGGAGGGGTGAGGATAGGTAAGACACCTAAAAAACTAGCTAGCATTTGTTGCCCTTAATGCAGAGAAACTAAAGCAGATACCTTAAAGCAACTGAGGCCAATAGGAAAAGGGGACCAGGTACTAGAGAAAAGGTTAGATCAAAAAGAATTAACCTAGAAGGTAACACCCATGCACAGGAAATCAATGTGAGTCAATGCCCTGTATAGCTATCTTTATCTCAACCAGCAAAACCCCTTGTTCCTTCCTATTATTGCTTATACTCTCTCTACAACAAAATTAGAGATAAGGGCAAAATAGTTTCTGCTGGGTATTGGGGGGAGCGGGAGGGGGTGGAGTGGGTGGTAAGGGAGGGGGTGGGGGCAGGGGGGAGAAATAAACCAAGCCTTGTATGCACATATGAATAATAAAAGAAAAATGAAAAAAAATAAAAAAAAGAAAAAAGGAAGTGATGTGTTTCTTATGCTGGTCTTCAAATAGCTTTTATTCAACATCTAAATGCATTTTAATTAAATTCATCATAACCAAACACTTATTTCATTTGTTCAGAAAAAAAAAATGAGTAAATATTGTTGTAGTTTTCTTTAAGTAGTTTCAGGTATGATAGTTTATTTCATCATTTCAATCTGTTTTATTGGATGTTGTTTACCTAAACTTATAATCTATAAATGCATTAAATACTTTTCTTTCCAGTAATTATTTGGAGGATGGCATATAAACTTCATCCATATTTTTCTCCTTTTTACTTGCTTCCTAAATGATTTCAAATTAATGAATGAACAGTTGCCTGAACTATTACTGTTGTGTCAGCTTAATACCAGGTTAGGATTTTGACATACTTTTGCAAGAAAAGTATCTCATTCTTTATTAAGTGCTCCTGGTGACTGTTTCAGAGATTTACATGGCACTGCAACAGTTTGCCCATCTGCAGAACTGCAGCCATCTCTCATCCCAAACTCCAGAAACCAGCTCCTTCTACTTAGCTGTGCTTTACACCCAACCCTTCTTAATTTAAAATAATCTGTGAAATACATGTCTTTTGTTTCCAGAATCACTCCCTTATTCTTCCAGCTCTTTTATGTTTTTCACACCCAATATTTCCTTCCCCCGAAAGCTGAGTAAAAGCAGTTGATTCAAACATTTTTGGAAGAGCTGGAGTTTGGAAAGAGTGTCCAGTTTTTTTGTTTGTTTGTTTTTTGCTTTTTTTTGTAAAAACTTCCTCTCTAATTAATCAAAGCTTGTAACAAAGAACAGATTTCTCGAATAAAATGGAAAGTTTCCAATACATTGAAACATAAATCCATAAGTCACCATACATACAACACCTGGCATCAAATAAGAAAACAGCAAGTTTACAAAATCCCCGTAAAATCCATGGTCTGGTTCCCTGATGCTTCCTCCATCTGCCAAGTGTGCTCTACTGGATACAGTACTCACTGTGGCTTTTGGGGGCACATTTAGCTGAGGCTGTGGCACACAGAGCACTTATCTGGGAGGGCCGTGGTAGTGACAGCTCAACTCAAGAAGCAAAGCAGTTACCAGCACATTCAAACAGCGTATTGAACATCCTTTAAATATCAAAATGAGAAACAAGAAAGCAACATAATCATGCTATTGGAAAGATGTTACGAAATAAGGACAGCTGGGTAAGGCTTAAGGTTGAAAAGTGGCTCTCCAGCTTCATTTCTTTGGCTTCTTGGGTAGTGGCCGTCGGAACAAGATGTGAGGTTCTGGTTCGTGGCTCTTGTAATGAACCTATTCCTGACTTTGCTGAACACCAAGATTCTTCCATTCAGATTCAGACATCAAATGAGTTTTAGGGACCAGCTTGGCTATATCCTTGGGCAACACGACATGCCAGTACTCAAATTCCTAGTCGTCCTATTTGTCTGAATAGTGAATTTGTTTGTGTGACATGACCGCTTTGCATTCTGGCATTCAGCCCCTAGCCTACAACCTCCAAACAACTTCTAGCAGCACGCCTCCAGTTTTGAAAGTAATTTTCTTTTATATCCTCAAATGTTAATGATTAGAGAAAACTGTTACTTTTAAACTAAAATGCCATTGTTGTTCATGTTTTCTAATTCATTCATGACATCATGAAGGTAAATTCAATCTAAATGAATGATTGAAATGTTTTACAATTTCTGTACTGTACACCTGTCATTTTAGTATTTAGACAGACCCTACAAAAATGCATATTTTCTTCTGTTTTTCTGTGAGTGTACTTTGGCCTTCAAAATAAATACACACAGCTGGCCTAAAGATCTTCATGAAATGTGCACTGTATGAATAAGATGATGGTAAGTTAGGAAGGCTCTCTGAGTGGGAGACTGTGGGCTCAGTATCCTAGGAGGGGGACTGTTTATTCTCTTCATTTATCCTTTTTTGGCTGCCATGCCCCAGGCACTCAGCTGGATTCTAGTCTCCTCACATTGCCATATCACAGGAGGCTAAGGAGAAAGAACACTCTGCCTGTCACACACAGTCACACCTGCTCTCATGGAAAGACAGAGCTCAGGGGATTAAGTCTTCTAAATGCCTGCTAAAGAAGTTTGTAGGCTGTGGAAAGATTCAGGGAAGAACAGCTAGGGCTGAACAGTTTAGGAAAGTAAGAAAACAGATATTTAGAGTAGTCATACATGAGGAAGGACTGTATATTTGTTATTTCTTTTTTTCATGAGATTTCATGATTTTATTTTGAATATTTAATTTTAATAACAATTTTGATTAATAAGCTAAGATGAATAATTTAATTTTGTATTTTAAGAATTTGTTTTAAATGATTAAATATTTTTAAATAAGAATATTTTATTTTTGACATATACAGTAGCTGACAAAAAACTATCTTTAGTTTTAAACCCAATTTGTGCTTTCCCTAATTTGTCCCTTGGATGATGTTAGAAAGAAAAACCCTAGACTGTGAAGGAAACATGTTTATTTCCCTTCAAAAAATTTAAAGCTAGGATGTACAACTGTTAGCGTCCCCAACCTGGGCTCAGCCCAGTGAACTTGCTGCACTGGCTCCCAAACAGCCTGCTCACTCCTGCCTCCAAAACCAACATGTCACCGTAAGGCTGATGCTAAGTACAGAGCCAGGCTGCAACTTAAGAGGAAACATTGAAGTGCTTAGACCTTCAAGTATAGCCTACCCAGGAAAATCTTAGTTGGAGGAGATAAAGCAATGGTTTTAAGCCATTCCCTTGCTGGAGAAAAAATTTTTTTTTTTAGTTATGGCTATTACGAATTGAACTGTGAATATTGGTGTATGTTGCTTTAGTGTGAACATAAATTTTCATTTTTTCAGTACAATTGCTATGCCAGATGGCAATTGCATATTAAGTTCACAAGACACTGACAAACTCTTTTCTAAAATTGCTATATATTTTATGTTGTTAGTAGCCACATGAGAGTGACTCAGTTTCTCCACACTGCAAGAATTTGATATAGTTATTTTTCCTATTTTTGAGTTCTGAGAGGCATACAGTGATGCCTCATTTTACCTCTAACTTTGAACCATAATTTGAGGAACTTAAGTGGGGTGAGAAAGTATTGTACATACTCTGTTTTCCTTAAGTGACTTAATGACACAGATGTTAGATCTTTTCTTATAGTCTCACAGGTTCTAAGGTTTTAATCATTTCTTCAGTCTATTTTCTTCCTTTTGCCCATATATCTTTTGTCTTTGGTAAGATACTTCTTTAACAAAATTTGGTTAGAGCATATTTATAATTCTCCCTCAATACTATTTATGATGAGTGCTTTGAAATCCCCTTCAGATAGTCAGATGTTGTATGTTTCATCAGTGTTGGCACTTGTTGACTAGTGTTTTTTTTCCTTCAGTACTGGATATTAAATCCAGACTTTGTACATGCTAGGCAGATGTGCCACTTGAACCATGTTCCTTACCTTTTTGTATTTATATTCAAGATAGGGTCTTTGCCTGTGCTGGCCTTGACCTCTAAGTCCTCCTGCCTCCACCTCCTGATTATCTGTGATTCCATGTATCTGCCACCACATCTGACTTGACTCTCTTTTTGAATTGAGTTTGGGTTCTTCTTGGTTTGGGATAAGTAGAGAGAGTTTTTATTGGAATCTGGAAAATTTAATGCACTGTTCTATGAAACACTGGATGTTACTTGAGTTAAATGGTTTGGCATTCTGGTTCCATGTTATATTGTGAAGGTTTGGTACTGCCTCATTCCTGTCAGGTGTGTGTGTAGGTCCAGACTCTGTTGGCATTGGGAGAGAAGGAGCTTCTTATTACTTCCAAGTGTGGCTAAACCTCCTGTCTTTCCACCTGGACCTGAGTGAAAGCAGACTGGCAAGAACAGGGAGGACTGCCTCATTACCCCTGAGAGATGTTGGAAAACCTGGCTCTCATGGGAGTTTCACTGACTTCAGGAACTCCATTGACATGTGAGCTCCAGTGACACTGAGACTTTCACTGACACATGAGCTCACCTAATACTACCATGACATCCATTGACACTATTCCCTCTACTAATGGTACCATACCTCTACTGACTCTGTGAACTTCATTGCTATCATCATGACTGCTACTGACACAAAGACCTCTACTAATGCCACCAAAACCTCCACTGACATACTGATCTCCACTAACACCATCATGTTCACTGAGACCAGGGCCATAACTGACACTGTCACCTCTATCGACACCTGACCTCAAGTGACCCCACAGGGACCCAGAGCTGTGACCTCTTTGCTCCATATGCCCCATATTTTGAGCCAAGAAAACACAATGTATACACGGGGTATGATTATTGAAGTCTCCTTGTTACAGCCAAACTTGGGACCTCTGAAGTACCACACCTACATTACATGCTAGGATGTCTCCAACTTTATCCCAGACCCATTGTCCTAGGATATCTCCTTTTCCTGTCAAAGACAAACAGGATTAGAGTGAAAGCATGGAAAAAGATTTTCTGAGCAACTGGATCCTGAAAGCAAAAGAAGTCGTAACATTCATATCTGAACAAACTGAATTCAAACCATAATTATTCAGAAGAGAAAAAGACACTCATGTCATACTGACAAAGGGGATAATTCAACAGGAAGAGATAATTGTAAACAAATGCACACCAAATGCCAGTGTACGCAATGACATAAATCAAACTACTAGACATAGAAACAGAGATAGGCCCAAATACAATAACAGTGGTTTAATAACCCACTCTCACTACTGGACAGGCACTCAACAAAAAAGATCTACAAATAAACTTCAGATTTAAATGACACTGTAAATCAAATGAACTTGACAGAACTCTATACCATATTCCACACTTCAAAACTTTCTCCAATATAGATCATATCTTAGGAAACAAAGCAAAGCTTAACAAATATAAATAAATTGAAATAATGTCCTGTATTTTATCAGATTATAATGAAATAAAACCAGAAATCCATAACAGGTAAAACTAATGAAAGTTTTCAAAAATATGGAGAATGAACAATTTATTCTTGAATGATCAGTAGGTCAATCAAAGATATAAGGAGGTAAATCAAAATATTTCTAGACTCAAATGAAAACACAACTCAATAGAACTTTTCTGGCATATTGCAAAACTTGAGAAAAGCAGTTATTTACATACATTCCCAATTTTTATCTTGTATACAATAAAATCCTCTCTTTTAAACTGTAAACACAATTGGAATTTACTATGTGCACAAGTAATATATCATTACTTAACTGTAATTTTTTCACGAAGAAACCCATAATCCTAAGGCTCACTCCCCATTGTCCTTATTCCCATACCTTGGTAATCACAAATATATTTTCTATCTCTGATTTTCTTATTCCTTGGTGTTTTCCTGGTTTTTACTTTCATTTAAACTATAATTAATCAGTGTTGATAACCATAGTGACTTATTTTTATTTCTCTTGGGATGACTTTCTTTATCTTTTGTTAAATCTATAACACCCTTATCTTGCTTTCCCTTCCTCCTTCTCCCACTCTTCACGTGTGTCTTTTTTTATCTTTCCTTCCTTCTTTCCTTCTTTCCTTTCTTCTTTCTTTCCTTCCTTCCTTCCTTCCTTTTGTTCTTTCTTTCTTTCAGTTGTCTAACTATGTAACTCAGACTAACTTCAAATTCTTGGTCCTCCTAAAACGGCCTCCTGAGTGATGGGATAACAAGAGTTCACCACCACACCTAGCTTCACCCTTAGCTTTCCATTTGGGCTTTTGGATTCTGTTTCATGGAGGCAATACTTATTTCTTAAAGTTAATGTTGATATAGTTTATCAGTATTTTTACATGCTTTTTGATAATTTTGTATGTTGTGTGTTGTTGACATATAAATTTTTCATCAATATCTGTTCCCTATTTCTTATAAAATACTCCAAATATTCTCTGGATATTCCTTTTTATATTAAACATCACTTTTGAGTGAAATATGTTATTTCTAAATAAATTGCTATTCACCTAGTAGTCTTGCAAGTGAAGTGTGGCAGCATTGTGTGTTCTGGCCAAACAGAAATTCTCATTCTGCATTATTATCAGAAAAACCTGTGATAGTCAACCTATAAAAAGGAGTTTTGAGTGTTTCAATCCATGGTGAGTTGTTCCCACTGCTGATGGTCCTGTGGAGAGACAACGGATCATGTTGAGTAGAATAAGGCAGAACAAAGTTGTTCACCATGTGGTGTGTGGGAAGCAGAGGGAAAGAAAAACACTGTCTTTCCACAATATCCTTTGGTGGCCTGCCTGCAGTGACCTAAACTTCCCACTAGACCCCACCTCTTAAAGAATCCACCAACTTCCAATTGTGATGGGGTGGTGGTCCAAGCCTTTAACAACTGCGCCTTTGGGGTACACTCCAGAACAGCTATAGCAACAACCTCCATTGGCATTAGCATATGTGTGAGTTCTTCAAGTCACATTTTCCCTTTGCAACTTAAAAGTGCAAGGCTGTTTGCAGTACAAGTGTCTTACCTTTACCCAGGATTTGCAGATATGTTGCTTGTTCAAGATAGGGTTTTTCCCTGCATTTCTCTGTCTTCTCTACCTTAAGAGAACATATTTAAGTGAGAGCCAGAAATATGTTGCTCGGTAGCTCTGCACTTGTTACTGTTATTACAGGAATGGTTGATGATATTGCACCTCATTTGAATTTCACCTTTTCAGAAGTCCACAGCAATAGGCATCACCTCTGAGTGTCTTGGTAGCCTTGTATCTCACTTTCAATATTGTTTTGCATTTTTTCCTAATATTTTATGGCTAGATTTTTAAAATATTCTTAATTTTGCCAAAGATTTTTTATTTACTTGTGTTTTTTATTTTGTGGCTATCTTCAGAATTCTGGGAGAAGTAATGCAAAATCATGTCTTTATTTTTCTGTTATTAAAATGAACATGTCTAGTAATAATTGGGGTTAATGTCACTTATACCTAGGGAAAGAATAATTAATTTTAGCATTTGCAATAAACATGTACAAGTCCATCACACAAGAATATGTGCTTTGCAACTGAGGCCAATAGGAAAAGGGGACCAGGAACTAGAGAAAAGGTGAGATCAAAAAGAATTAACCTAGAAGGTAACACACATGCACAGGAAATCAATGTGAGTCAGTGCCCTGTATAGCTATCCTTATCTCAACGAGCAAAAACCCTTGTTCCTTCCTATTATGGCTTATACTCTCTCTACAACAAAATTAGAAATAAGGGCAAAATAGTTTCTGCTAGGTATTGAGGGGGTAGGGGAGAGAGGGAGGGGGTGGAGTGGGAGGTAAGGGAGAGGGTGGGGGCAGGGGGAGAAATGACCCAAGCCTTGTGTGCACATATGAATAATAAAAAAAAAGAATATGTGCTTTGAATTTTATTCAAGACAGGATTATCTGCTTGAAACACTCTTCTAAATCCCATGGGATGTGACAATTATTTATATGACATGTTTTCTATAATAGAGCTTAAGGCTTTAACTGAGCATCCTGTGGCTTACCTGAGCTGAGATAAAACATAAACTTAAGCCTCTGTTACAATTGCAATGGAGTTATAGACTCAGATGGCAGGAGCTGAAATCCCACTTCATTTGTGTAATGTGGAACATTTACTGAACTTTAAACCTCACTCTTCTAATTATCCAGATTGGAAAATGTTTTTTTAAATCCTATTACTTCTGTTTTTGGATTACATAATGAAATATACACAAACATTCTAACACAGTGACCTGCATATTACAAATGCCCAGTCAACTTTCCTGTTTTTTTTTTTCAGGTAGATACTTAAATGTATTAGAACACACAAATTCTAAACAAGTGGATTAACTAATTAGAGGAATATTTTATCTTTGGAAGTTTCTATTTTTTTAAAAAAGGGTCTATTTTTGAAGTGCCATAAAATAGTTTGAAGGAAAGCAATTGTGCTTCACTTGCAAAGGGATTTGCTATGTGTTCTTTGATACACACAGCAAGCTATCGCATCTTACAGATCAGCATGAAGATCAGTAGGCTTGATCGCTGTCCTACTGACCTAACTGAGGGCAACTGGAGATGTAGAAAGGACAAAAGATAGAAGACAAACATGCACAAAGTTGGGGTTTGGTGTGCTGGGCACTCAGGATAGAGATGGACAACAGTGTCATTAAGTCTTTTTTACTTCTCTTTTACATTGCTTCTTTTCTTTATTCTTTAAAACCATACTTCTTTTCTATTCCTTAATGCCTTTCTTTAAAGCTTTGGTCCTTACACCCACACTGCTCCATGTTTTCTTTAATCTCTCTTAAAGTCTAGGTCCTCAGACTTTCACTGTCCCATGTGTCCTCTAATCTCTGGGCCTCATTTGATCTATGACCCCAGGCTGAGGCTGGCATTTTTAAGAATTCTAATTCTCAAGTTTTAATAAATTGTTCTCATTTTAGACACAGATCAGTGGCTAGTTCATTTATGGAAATATCATGGCACCATCCTGCACCTGTTAGATTTTTCTCCTATCAGTAAGTGGAGGGGGAGAAGGGAGGACACGGGTGGGACTTTACTTTCACTTTAGTGGGTAACAGAATATGAAGAAAGTTCTCAAGAACCCATCCCTCTCTTATTCCCAGAAGGCTCCCTATTCTACTTCATAGGGATCAGAAATCTTATACAGGACTAATGTCGAGACATTCACAGAACTGAGCTCCTTCCAAAGACTGCAGGAAAGAATGAGCTTCTTCCTTTTCCTAGAGGCTTCCCACCTTCTTTGTCCATCACCCCATCTTCACATCAGCCACAGTGTCCAGTCCTTCTCAAAATGTGTTGTACTGATCCCTTGTTCTACACACCTCTTCCTCTTTGAAAGACTCTTGTAATTAGATTAGAATGACTAGAAGAACTTGGGATACTTTCCTCATTTAACTTTTAAACTTAATGACATTTGCAAATTCACTTTGCATTTGCTGTCAAAAGTAGTTATCTCTCAGGTTCCAGGGATTGAGATGTGGGCATTGTTTGGGAAACATTATTCTGCCTACCACAAAACCATTCTAGCCAAGACAAATTATGTTAACACACAGTCTGGGTACAAGACTAGGAATGTTCATATTCCTGCTCGTCAGGACATGAGGGTAACCTTCTCGGTGCTCTGGAAGCCCTCAGAATTTATTCTCACGCCAAAGTGGCTTTGGTCAAGCTTTGAATCTCCTCTCACAGTGAGGAATCCAGATATATGGCATTTATCAGTCATATTTCAGTGTATATCTTTTAATTGCTGCACATTTTCCAAATGGTTAATGTAGAAAAAACTTACTTAAAGGCAACTGCAAGCATCCATCACCTTGCAGTGCTTTTCAGGAACATTCCACACTGAAAAGAACAGGTGAAATCACAGCAGTGCTTGGAGAAACCTTCATTTTAATGTGTATTTCTCTGGTAGCTCAGCTCAGGATGGCTTGTCACTGCAGATGCCCAGACCCTTCTGAAAACTGCCAGCTGGGATTTTAGTTTGACAGTCATGCTTCCATGTGTCCTCTCCTCAGACTTGCATTTCCCGGTGATTAAATAGGGCTAGACATCAAGGATCTCTTATTTCTGAGAATTCAATCACATGGGAAACAAGTGATATCATATCAATGCCCCTTTAAAATATTTAAGAACTAGCATTGATCTCTCTGCATACGAAGCTAGCTGGAAGCAGAAATTCAAAATAAGAATTTTTTTCTTCTGTCTATTTGCATTAGACTCTTTCAACTACTTTTCTATGTGTTTCATTTTTGTATATATTTGGGTATGCATAAATGGTATTTCACTGTCTGGTCCATCCCTATGGCTGCTCAGATCAATTCCCACTAACAGTAATTCTCATTCATGTTTAAAAAGCAATGGTTTTTGCTATGTAATATAAAAAAACCTTCAGGATCAAAATTCTATCAAATATACATTTTCCCTTTTATTCTTGGGATCAGCACAAAGAATTTAAGAACATTGGAGTTTTAGATAGTTTTAATTCTAATATTAGGTTTTATTGCTTATAAATTATAGTGTTCTAAAGAGCATTATATATACATACAGTTAATATATATTATATGTATATAAAACACACACATATATGGTTTGTTTGTTTAGCACTAGAGAATGAAAAAAGCAAGAAAAGACAATCAGGAGCAATTAATCAAAACATTCCATAAAAGGCTATTTATCTCAGAGATAAATTAGCTTACTCTGACCCATTACACCATTTTGTCAAAGTGAGTTAACAATCCAATTCCTGTTCATCTACAATAAGTTTAGATGTGCTTTGAAAATGAAGTCAGCATGCTTTTCTTGATTAATGGTGGTGGGTAATACTGATGTGTACATACCTTTGAACTGGGTCAAATACAAATCTCTTCTGTGTTCAATCAGAACACAAGTTAAAGTTGTTAAATATAGCTATTTAGTTGGACTGAGTTCCTGCAGTGACTCCAGCAGGCAAACCCAAAATGCATTCACTAATGTTAAATGGTATGCAGTCAAACAGAAACCTAACAAAGTCAGAAAATCCCCAAAGAGCCAGATTTCCTCCAAAAAATAAATGATTCACAGTAGAGATTCAAAAGGGCTCCACCAATCTGAGAAGAGAGGGAAGCCCATTCCAATTAAATCAGTAAAGAGAAATAACCTGTTGACAACCTACTTTCTTGTACTATATTGTTTCCTTTTTCCAACTAAAGCTGCCTTATGAGAAGTCATCATTCTGCCACACCAGGAAAGAAACATTCTCTTTCTCACACTGGATGATGCTAAGTCCATGAGTCCCTAAGAAAGGCCAATTAGAACTAGAAAATGAGCTTTTGAAAAGTCTCACCACAAAGAAAAAAAATGTTTAAGAGGAAGTGTGGAAGAGGGTTCCCCTTAAGGAGGCATGGAAGGAGCAAAAGTACCAATGACCAGGTAGAATGAGGAAGTGAGGTTAAATCCTGAAAAATATTTTTATGCTCATGAAATTCAAATCATGATTTAAGGAAGAAGCAACCAATCAACAAATCCTACAGAAAAGAGACAGCTAATCAGCAAATCAAAAGTTATCAGCCCCAAGCCCATATGGGTACACCAGCAGTACTCCATGGGTTCTCAGCTGCCCACTGCCCTCTCTTAAGCAGCATCCTAATAATCATTTTCTTCTTTTACACTCTCACCTTGATAAATTCTCTTACAAACCCTTAGTTCCAAAATCCACAACAGTTTGTTGATCCTTTTCCATATTGGTAACTTTGGTAGTGCTTCCCTTGAATTTGGGGGCAATTGTGGGTTTTGGCCAGTGCAACTCCCTGATGAGACCCAAATATCTCTTATTCTAGGGTGTCAAGAAACCAAATTGGACCTTACAGGTGAAAGTCCTGAGACTTATATAGACATTTTGGGAGAACAACCAACTGCCTTCTGATCATTATGTCTCTGACCAGGATGACTCTCTGTTGAAACCTAAAAATCAAGGAAAAAGGGACCCATTCAACTGTAGCTTGCAAGGGTTAAGGTCTGCCTATCCTTTTTATTTCAAGTCTCTACTTCCAACACATAGGGCATCTTGCCCTGGGATAATCCACGTATACTGTGGGTCGCTTCTTTTCTCTGTCATTACTTTTCCATTCAAATCCCTTCTGACTTTCCTCAGATGGCATCATCTCTCCCTTTGAAGGATGCTCTAGTGCAGGAAGTGAAGCTATCCCTTGCTCTCTTCCTTGGTAAGGATTGAACAGCCTGACTTCATGTTTCAGAGTCCTTTCAATTCTGGAAGTCCACTTTGTACCTGTAAGTCCTTCTGTCTGGTCAGTTATCCAAATCAGAAGACACACGTCAGTTCCCCCAGGTGTCTTCAGCTCCTTCTCTCCTAGTGGGTGCTCTAGGTGAGACATAATCAATGAATTCTTCCCCTCACAATGGGTCAAACCATCTCTTCCCTGTGTTATATGGAAAAAAAACAAAAACAAAACAACATGTCTCATCTTTCTTTGTAATGTGGTCTGGTCAGTCTAGTAGCTGCCAAACCAGGAAGTCTGGCCTCTAAACAGCACCTTTAGTTATAATATGATCCTTCAATGTGAACTTTTTTCTCTAATTTCTCCAAGTGGTTTGAGGTCCCCTGTGTTCAGACCTCTATGTCCTTCTTGTAGGGCCTATACCTGTGGAAGACGGATTGAATGTGTCTGACCTGTTTATAGGAGCCTTTAAATTCTCAGGACATTCTAGGTGACCTCCAGCTTTCTTCTGCTCCACTCTGCCCCTAAACAGTATCCTTCTGTCCTTATCAGTTTTTCCCATCTACTTTACATACTTGTCTGTCACTAGTCAGAAAAGTGGCTCATTTTTTGATTAAATTATGTATGCTTATTTAAAATTCCATATAGGTCCAATTGATCCTCTCCTAACTCTGACATTTTTCCTGAGGAAATAAACTCCTCTTTTTGTTTTCTTTCCTTTAGAAACCTCACACACTGTGCCTCTCCAGCTCTAACCTCCTGGGCAGACTTTTGGCATTTACCATTTGTCTTACCTCACAAGCAATTAGGTAAAATTCTCCATGCCATAAGAAATCCCATGGATTCTGTAGGGGAGCCTCTCCCATGGTTCGCTACCTATTTTTCATATACAGGCTTCCTTTTTCTTGCAGGAAAAAGATGGTTTATTTGAAAAGTGTCATGTAGATTAACAGTATCAGAACAAGCACTTCCTAGATTGGGAGAGCACCTTAAATTGGCCCCTGTAAGCTTCTAGAGGCCTGAACTAAACAGAAAAGTAAATTCTCTATTTGTTCTGTGTTTGTTTTGTGTTGGTATGCACTGTTGAACATGACTTTCTATTAGATCTAAAATCCCTTTGGAAAATTCATGCAAAGCCACGCAAACTCTCCAAAACTCAGAGGAAGGGGGCAGGGAATTACCCTTGATATCACCCCCACAGTGTGGAGAGACACCATGCCTGTTCCAGTTGCCCAACTCCACAGCCACCACCTCTACTTGGAAGTTGTTATGACAAAAGATGAGGTCCTCATTCAGGCTGGGCTAAACTGCACTGCATCCCTTCACCATGTGTTCTGCCACCTGCTATCCTTCCCCTTTGCCACCCCTTCTGTCGACAGGGGAGGAGAGTAATGAAAGTTGACAGTCTCAAATTAAGATACTTTAAGTAATGAATTTGTGACAGATTTAAAGAAAAATAAAAATCCAAGAGGTTTAAGGAGATGTGTGATTTGTCTAAGAGTAAAATTCCTGAGTCAAGCTTGTTATCCCCTAGTGAGAACTGTGATTTATCTAGACTAAAAATTCTATCAGAGAGTATTTTAAATTGATATAATTACTTATGTATGTTATTTTTTGTACATTAGTCTATTAACACAACTTTATGTGCCCCTTGGGATTACAAAAAATCAATTGGTTGTTGTGGCCAGTTTTCACAGTTTTTTTTTTTTCATTTTTATGTTCACTTAAATTGACATTTTTGATATGACTCATTTAAAATCTTTGAGTGGGTGTATGTTTAGAATGGTTCATAAACTGTCATTAAAAGTTAATATGTAAAGGCTGGTGTCTCTTTTTAGATTTGTTAGATGACAATCTTAATCTCTGTCATTCTGTTGTAAGGGTAATTTGGATGTAACTCTTACAATATATGGGTCTATAAACAAGTATGTTTTTGTGAATTGTTATTGAATTAAAAATTTTGAAATTGCACATCTTTCTGGGTTTTTTAAATAAAATGCTACATTTATTGAAACTCTTTTATTGAAAAAGCAACAATTTCATGTATTTCAAGATAATGAGAAAAAATTATCACCAAGTAAGAAATAAATGTAAGGAAGGTATTGAATTACTTTAGGAGAAGAAAATTAAAGGGGAAAGAAAATACTTTTGGATGAAGAAGGATTTCATAAAGTTAGTTTTGTTGTTCTTCAATTGAAAAATGGTAGGACGAAAACTAAGAAAAAACTCACAAAGGGTCTGAGTAAGTCTTAGAACTGTACAAAAGACAAAAAAAACTTATGAAAAGTTTATGTATGTGGTTAAGTTGGATATAATTTAAAAATTACCTAAAGAATTTTATAATGTCAAATTTTAATTCATTAATGTAGAACTAACACCTAACACTGTGTCTTCTGAATGTTTGAAGATTGTTCTGCTCTTTGTAACATTTG
Source organism: Castor canadensis (assembly GCF_047511655.1). Lineage (NCBI taxonomy): Eukaryota > Metazoa > Chordata > Mammalia > Rodentia > Castoridae > Castor > Castor canadensis. The sequence goes on along the minus strand of NC_133388.1, from coordinate 97,200,925 downwards.
CAAAAAAAATGGTGTAAAGAAATGATTTTATATTTTAACAAGATAATTGCCTGTGTTTTGGATGATTTTATTATACTTTTGACTACTGCAGAAATTGCATCTTTACTGAGACAAGGTTCATTGTGTGTCTATTTCTGTCAAAATCTTTTAAATGACCACTTTAGAACTGTGGTTAAATAAGCAGCTATTATTTATATCCAAAGATTTCATTTTGCCCATGCCACCTAGTAGCTTACCTACCAAAGAGTCTAAATTTTACCACAAATGTAAAACCTCTATTGTTTTAGGTAAGACCTATAATTCCTGAGTCGTTTTCATATTAAACATATTTATGTTCCCCAAATATAGAAGACTTAAAGAAAGTCTGGGAGAGTCCTTTATCAAGTTGTTCTTCAGATTATAACTGTCACCAATGTCAGCCTTTTCAGGCTTATGTCCAAGTGTTCCTTAGTGTAACAAGAACTTGATGGTTCTACCATTATAATGTCAATCATGATTATTATCCTAAAATGCTGCATATAATGAAAATAACCAGATAGTAATGTCAGTTGCTAAACTGTTTTTCAAAATTTTAACTATGGATGTCTTGTCTTTGTCATTTTATTTTTTATACTACTCTGGAGTATTTGCAGCTAGGGTCATAGATGAGAAGTCCTACAAGTACTTATATGTCAAAGGAGGTAGCATTAAATATTTGCATTTGTTGGATTTATTTTGTAGATATATCTTTTGACATTCTGCACAAGTGCAACTTCTACAACAGCAACCTGAACAAGATTTTTCAAATGCTAGGACATATACTACAGAATAGGTAACATTAGAATTAAGAATGGTCTCCAGGTAAGCACAGCCTAAGAGCCACTTCTTCTAAGTCTCTTTGTTGCTTAAATTTGGCCAAGAGGGTTTTATTGGCACTGATTCACTCCAGACCATCCTGTCACTTCAATCCAATGTGGCATTAGGTAAGACCAGTCAAAGGAGACATCTCATCCCAGCAGTGAGGAAAGACCCACTAGTACAAAGCTTATCCTGGTGACAAGGGACTGTTAAAGCCAAACCACATGGGTGATTACTTGGCAGAAATCTTCATAAAAAACTGTTGAGAGACAAATAGTTTGGAAAGAAAAAAACTACTCTGACAAGAGGAGAATTTATCAGAATTCCAACATTGTCAATTGTGCCAGACCCTTCAAAAGTAACTAAAGCTGAGAGGTTGTAAAGAAATGGTTCATAAGCGTGGCTATCTGATGGCAATGAAAAACCATGCTTGTACCTTCAAACCAGAAAAAATCTTGCACTTTGTTTTTGTATTGCCTGCTATTTCTATAGTTTCCTGAATGTCCATACCCTTCTCTGTGTATGGACATTGACAATGTCTTAGAAATGGCAGGCATTCCAACTCATACGTCTATTAGTAAGCCTCAGAATTACTTTAGACACAGGGACATGAGTGGGAGGAATTATTTTTTCCTCGCTGATCTACAAAAACTTGTTGCTAGAAGTTGCCTATATTCTAGATTACCATAATTCAAACTCTCATTGATTTATAGGGATAAATTTTAACAGCCTTGACCCTCCAAAACAAAAGAGATTTAGATATGCTCACTGATGTTCAAAAGGGAACTTGTGCTATGTTTGAGAAAGACTGCTGTATTTGGATTAATAAGTCAGGATATATTCAAACTAAAATTCACCTATTAACCCAGAGGAACTCTCATCTTAGAAAACAGGTACTCAAGGATGGCTCCCATGAGAGAACCCTTTGTCTTGGCTTTCCTGGCTCCTCCATTTTTTGGGACTTTTAGTTTCCTATAACTTTTCTTTATTGGATTTTTCATCATTAGTATTCTCACCAAGTTTGTTTCCTCTCATCTCCAGGCCATAAAGCAACGTATGATGTGACAACATAGGTTCCAGTTAAAACCCCTTTACAGCCTAGTTACCCTCAGTCCCCTGGACCAGGCTTTCATGAAGTTTTATTCCAGTACTCAACAAGACACCAGTGTGTCCCCAGTGTCTGCCTCTTCTAGAATGACAAAAACACAGATATCTCTACCATCTTGAAATAAATCCAAAAGATGAGAATTTCATTATTGAACAATTGGCATTGTTCTGTGAGAAGGAATGTGGAGGAGTGTCTCCTTTATCTAGGGGGGCAAGATACCATGGTTCAGGTAGAATGAGGGAGTATGGAACAAATGTGAAATATTTCCATGGCTTTGAAATTCAAACAGTAATCCCAGGAAAAAGCAGCCAATCAACAATGCCTACAAAAAAGAGAGAATCAGCAAAATCCAAAGGCACCCCATAAAAGTCTGCCCCCAAGCTTACATCAGTGCAGCAACACTGATGTCTCAGTGCTGCCTCCTCTGAAGCAACATCCTCATGAACCACTGCTTTTCCTATTGTCTTGCCTCAGTGAATTATTTTATCAAAATACTAATTACCTTGACGTGATCATTCTACATTGTTGTATACATGTATGGAATGCTCACACTAAACCCCTAAGAAATTTACTTTAAAAAACCAATTACTAGGCCTGAGGTCTGGTGGAAGCCTGCCTTACAAAAGTGAGGTTGTGAGTTCAAACACCACTACTGCTAAAAACCAAAAAAAAAGTCAATTAAATCTTTAAAACAATTTCCTGAGGTTGTGTTCTTTTAACAAATATTGTAAAATCATTTTTGTAAATTTTCCCTCCTTTAGACTATAATATTCTTTCTTAAATTCCTCAGAATACTGTTTTCAGTTACGTTTGTGTCTCTTTCATTTTGGGTGAGCATTGACTTATTTACACTTCCTCTTTCACACAATCCATATTTTGAATGGAAGTGTTCAGTTTAAACATTACAATTTTAGCCTGTCTGTTCCCTTCCTCAAATGGAAGTGCTGTTTACATTCGGGTAATTACATAGGTCTGCAAGAATCCTAGGATGAGGTGTTCAATTGTTTGAGAGCCAACTCCCATTAGAGAGAAAACAATGTATTCACTGGCAACTGTAAAACAATAATGATGAACTTACTTTCTTCTTAAAGGAGGTCTTTTATATCACAAGGAATCTCCCTGTGCAGCTACCTTTACCTCAACCTAAACTGTCATGCTTTTGGTCTTAACTTTGCTTCTTTTCTTTTTTTTCCTACAAAATCAGAGAACAAGAGTATAGAGCAAGCCCTGCGCATGGAGTAGGGCTGGAAACAGTGGGAGGGGGAAGGTACTGGGGAAAAGGGTAGGAAGTGAATACAGTTCAATATAATGTGCATATATGTAAGTAAATGCAAAAGTGATAGCTGTTGAAACTGCTCCAGAAATTGAGGGGTTATAATGAAGCAGAATGATTGAGAAAGTGAATTCATGTATGATATACTTGATACATTGTAAGAACCTATGTAAATGTCACAAGGTATCTTTACCCATCACAAAAATAAAGGAAACAAAAAGAAATATAAAAAATAATAGAAGAGCTATTTTATTATTAAAATGACGGGTTAGAAAGCTAAGCCATAAACCATATGTAAAGTTAAATGGGGTGGCCTATTTTAGTTTTTAGTAATAAGGTGCTATAAAAATGTGATTAGGTGATATTTGTTTATAAAAATTGTAAACTAGTTTATTCTATGGATAGTTGCTCTGTCATTCATTTCAAAAGTGTTTTTCCCCTCTTCTCTGTACAAAAACTTCCATCAATACTTTTTACCTCATTTCTTACCTAGAATGCAGACATGCTACTTATCTGAGGTGGTTTTGAAAAATCTCAACCTGAAATTTGCTATTACCCCATTAAAGCAGAATAGTAGAGTAAGGTGATAGAGACATTAAACAATATTTTAAAAATTAAGCCAAGTTCAGAAGTTGAGACTGAACCAGGCAATAAACTGAAATCTCTAGATCAGCAAGGAATTTAGTCAACAGTTCAGGAATGAACAGACCCGTGTTCGTTCTGTCACTCTCTCTTCACTTTGAGATGCCAAATGAGATATGCTGCCCTTTGAGGAGTAATTAGGTCCAGGAATAGAAAATGCTAGATTTTTATAAATCTGTTTCTGGGAAGAAAAAAGAACTACAAAGAACAGACACACTTGTATCTCAAGACCCTTTGATTATAGGACCAACCCAGACCCTCTGTCTCCAGGCTTGAGTAATAGCAGCAAAACAGATTAAGTGAGAAGTTTCTAGGTGCCCATACAACCAGGTGACTAATTTTGAACAAGAAACCCCCAGGCCAGTTAGGAGACATAAATATCTCTTGGTCTAAGATTGCCCATTGAGCCTAAGCTCCTACCATCTGGCAGGTTGTTCTGCTAGCTTATTTTCCAAATTTCCTTGGATCCTGCTTTGTTTGCTTATGCTAAATAAATGTCTTCTTGTATGGTTCCCCATGTGCCTTCATGAAATGAACTTTGAAGTTCATTTCATCATTATTCCAAGTTCCTTGGAGTCTTGCTGAACAGGAAAATTTGAGTAGAGAATTCTCTTTTATTAGGGAAAATTCCTTTATTCTAAATTCCCCCACCCCACAGTGACATATTGATGTGGTCATATTTTTTTTCATCATGCTATTTCTGTAGTTTATTTCATTGACATATTTCTAATTTTGAACAATCCTACCATTCTTTAAATTTTGTTAGAATTCACCAATGAACCCATCTTTTCTATGTTGGGTGAATTTTATCACTGATTCAAAGACTAGTTTTGTGTCTGCTTGTATTTTCTATTTCTTCCCAAACTGGATATGGGAGTCTATAGGTTTCTAGGAATTTTTCCTGTACCTCTACATTACCTATTTTATTAGTGTATAATTGTTAATAGTATATGCTTATTATGTTAGGCAGTGTTTTGTGTCACTGTGACCAGATACCCGTAAAAAAAGCATCTTATTTGCTCATGTTTTCAGAGGTGTCAGTCCATCATGGCAGGGAGGTCATGGTGGAGCAGCTCACATCATTGTATCCAGAAAACAGAGAAAAAGGAATACAGGAAAGGTCCAGAGCAACATAATATACCCTAGAAAACATCCTTATTGAGCTATTTCCTTCAACTAGGCCCTCCTAACTTTACCAGCTCCTAAGAATGCCATGGTATTATGAATCAATCAAGGAATGAATTCATTGATTAGGTCATAGCTGCTGTGATATAATCTGAAAAAAGCATCTCAGACACACCCAGAGGTGTACTTGAGTAATCTCCTAGGCCCTTCTCAATCTAACAAAGTTGACAATAAAAATTAATCATCACATTTTCATTCCTTTTATTATTTTATGTTTGTTAGTAGTGTCCCCTTTTCTCACTTAATTACTTGTACTTCTTTCTTCTAATTCATGAACAATAGTTCATATGATATGATTACACAGGTGTCCCTTCGTGTTTTCATCTGTATGACCTCCAATTTTTGTATAGGGTCATTTGTACTGTTTTGTTTTCAAGTTCACTGATGCTGTTTTCTATTCCATTCTTCTGCACAGCCAATCCATTCAGGGATTATTGTTATTATTATTAAAATTCTATTTTTCAGTTCCAATTTTCTTGTCAATTTTCTTTATAGCTCCTTTGCTCACATATTCTTTCTTTTATTTGTTTGAAGAGTCTGGTTTTTCTCATTGGAGAAATTTGTAATGACTATTTTAAAAATGTCAGACAATTCTAATTTTTTTTTCATCCAGTTGTTGGTGTTTATTGATTCTATTTTGGTTTCACTTTAAGAGGTGTCCTGGATGTTGGACAATGCAGTGATTTTCAAATGAATCTTAGAAATTTTGGCATTATATTATGAGAAGTTAAGTTGTACTTAAATATTTTATGTAGCTAGATTCCTACCAGGAACTGATCTGCCACTAACACAATCCCTATTAAGGATTCCTTCCGGGATAAGGAAACTTAACTTGGAACCCCAACTGTACAGGCTGTTAAATGCAACTCACCACCTCCTTAATTTTATGAACCCACCATTGGTGGGTGATTGTTAGCTCTGCCTGTCCTCAGGTCCCCTCCATTATTCAATGGCCCTGGTGAGTCCCCTTAACCAGCACATGCATGATGCTACTCCCAACTCTACCAGCACAAATCCTAAAGTAAGCAATATACAGCTATCTCAAAGGGCCCCTAATTGTATCTACAACTCAGGAGGAAACTATCTAGTGGAGGAACTGACTGCTAGCCAATGTGCCCAAATCCAAAACTGTACAACCACTGCCATTAGATGTACAGTTGGCAGTCCATGGTGCAGCAGCCCAGGAACTTTCTTTGTATGGAGGATCCTTGCTTATAAGTGCTTACCAGCTAACCAGAAGGACATTTGTACATTAGCATTCCTCACCCCACAGATAAACATAGTACCTAACAAGCAGACCCTCCCTGTACCTTTGACACCCACACACTGAAAAAGAGAGCTATCCAGTTTATACCTTTATTAATTAGACTAGGATAACAGCTGGAATAGGATCAACCATAGGAGGAATTGCCTTATCAGCCTGCTGTTATAATAAATTATCTGTGGACCAAACAAATCATATAGCACAAATGGCTAGGACAATAGTGGCCTTGCAGGACCAATTGAACTCCCCAGCATCAATGGTCATCCAAAATCAGAGTCTGTTGAACTTACTCAATGCCAAAAGGGGGACTCTGCCTCTTTCTAAATGAAGAATATTGCTCTTATGTGAATCAGGCAGGAATAGTCAGAGACATGGACCAGCAATAACAAGACTGAGTTGTACATAGGACAAAAGAATTATCAAATTCTTGGAACAGATGGAGCATCTGGAATTGGGCCTTATGGCTTCTCCATTTGGCTGATCCTCTTTTTATGCTCCTATTGGCCTTTTCATTTGGCCCTTGCATTCTCAATGCCATCACTAACTTCATTCGCTCACAAATGGAGGCAATAAAGTTACAGCTCCTGGTGACTCAATACAGAACCTTGGGACAAGAGGAACTTGATAGAATGCTGGGATGCAAGGTACGATGCTTGTCCACAAGTAGCAAAAACATTAAAAGGGGGAATGAACAGGAAAATCACCCTAAAAGCAGGTTATAAGGACAGGAGAAGTTGCCAGTTAAGCCATAAAATGGGTTCAGGGCCAAGATAAAAGGCCCCATGCAGAGATACCTGCCCATTCCTGCTTTTCTTTGTCTCCTTCTGTAAACACATTTCCTGCTACAGATCTCTCCTTGTCCATTCCTTCCTTTCTTTGTCTCCTTCTGTAAACAAACATCTTGGCACAGGTCCCCTGACACAGGTCCCTGTTACTCCCACCTCAACAAACCTGATCCCTTACCCCAATGTGAGCCCACCTATTAGTGTCCAGCAGGTTCACCATAACCTTATCCCTTGCACTTCCCTATATGAATCCTGTAATTTCATTGCTTGGGGGCCTAGAATTTTGAGTATGAGTTCATCTGGGAACATGGGTGTAAAATGAAGTCTGAGTTTTCCTACATCTCTGAGTGTCACTTGGTTTCTCATTGGACAATATTTCCACAACATTTCAAGTGAGTAATAATGAATATAAGGATACAGAAATGTTAAAAATATTAATAGGTAATTAGATTTTACCCAGAAACATTAGCCAAAATGATGAAACTCTGCTAATATTAGGCAGAGCAGATATTACATTTCCAAAAAATGTTAGTAAAAAATAATGTTAAACTGAATTAGGTTAAGATTAAGAATTCATAAAAATTAGAAATACTGTATGATGGTTAATTTTATGCAGCAACATCCCTGGGCTAAATGATTCCAGGTAGATAGTAAACCATTACTTTGAGAGTGTCTCTGGAAGAGATTAACATTTGAATCCCTGGATGGAGGAAGTAGATACATCCTCATGAAAGAAAGTGGTGAAGGCCCAAGGAGAACTAAAGAAGAAGAGAATTTGCCATCTGGCTGAGGTGAGACCTTCACCTCCCCTGATTTGGTACATCAATATTTCTCATTCTTGGGTCTTTGAACTCAAACCATTACTTATCTCTTTATCTTTCCTGGTTCTCAGTGGTTTGGACTGGGAGAATATCACTGGCTTTCCTGTGTCTCAATATTGTAGAGATCAGAGTGTGGGTTGCTTTGTCCTTCAGAATCATGTGAGCCAATTCTTGTGGTAAATCTTTATATATATATCAAAGTTATTCCATAATGTTTTCTGAAAAAACCCAATTAATGCTGTACAAAGAGGCCTTACAAACTGAAAAAAAAAAAGACAATGGGGAAAAACTGAGGGGAACCTAGAGGAGCCCTTTCCTAAAAAAGTATATCACAGAAGCCAAAAATATTTTTGAAAGTACTCTCAGCCTTGTTAATCAGAATGGTATGTATGTAAATTAAAACACACTGGAATATGATTTCATATCCACCAGAAGATTGAAATTAAAAAAGACAGAAAACAGTAAGTTTTAAGAGTATGTAACACAACCAGACGCTCAAACATTTCTGTTGGGATTATTACTTGGCTCAACCACTTTGAATGATGACTTAATGGTATCCACTTATGCTGGACTCAGCCCAAGTTGTGACTTAGTGCTATTGGAAAGGGGTGGAAACTTAGTGTGTAGGTTAAGATGCAATACTAAACAGCAATAAGGATCAAAATGTGACATTTGAAACAGAACAAAGGCAGTTGTGTGGTAGTTGTGGGGGGATCTTCTAAACATTATGTTAAAGAAAAGATTTCAGACAAAAAAGAGCACATAGAATAAGATTCCACTTACATAAGGTTAAAAATTGAACAATAAATCTAATTAATGAAGATAGAAGCCAGTAAAGTTTACTTTTCATTGAATGAGATAGAGACCAGAAAGGTGCATGATTTGGGTTTGTAGGATACTATTTTGGTTCTGTTTCTGGAATTGATACTTACACAGATGCATTGAGATTAAAAACTGATTAAGTTGTACACTTATGATTTGTGCAAAGTATTCATATATGCTGTGTATCAATAAAATATAAGATAATTTCTATAAAAGACAGGTCCTCTTGCCAATCCTTGGAGCATCTGAAATGTTGCAGTAACTACTTAGAAACAGATTTTATAATCACCTGAATTAAGAGGCTCCAATTTATATTCTCTGCCGATGTGTTGAACATTCTGTTTGTGTTTTTATATCAGGCAAATATTAAAATGTACACAGGTAAAGGAAAGAACCCTGTAAGTCACTAATAACCTCATTCCTGACCATGGCAATCCAATAATGTGCTCCTGTGTATTTCTGTACAATTACTAAATAATTTATTTGGTTCAAATAACTTTAAAAAATAAGGTAGATTTTAATAAATACTGTCTTTTGTGTTCTAGTCATGCACAGTTTTAGTATGTGACAAAGATTAAGCAAAAGGTGTGAACTGTACATATTTGTTAAGAAGGATGATTTCCAAAATGTAAAACCAATATCTCATGTTCCCTTTTTCAATAGCACATAAAGCTTAGATAAAATATTTGGTCAGAACAGAGTGTAATACTGCTTTCATTTATCCTTTCAAAAAATGAATTGCATAGTAAATCCTTATGAAGATGACAAATAAGATGTGTTCATATTGGTAATATATGCATGAGTACATTAGTACATGAGCTGAGGAGGAAATAAGGGGGAGAGGGGAAGGGGATGAAGGGAGGTGAGAGAGGGGAAGGGGGGGGAGTGAAGGGAGACACACTGGTCTTTAAGTCCTGAAATGCCATGTTGTGCATACTTCACAATGTGCTCCTGCCTGTACGCACTTGGCTGGGGGCAGGGAGTCACGGAAAGAAAGAGAAAGGGAGGAAGGAGAGAGAGAGAGCACTAAAGTTGAAGGGAAGGGAGTGATGCAGTGTGGTAAGAATTGAGGTCCTGCCCTGCATCAACACTGAAGCTAGGTCCTGTGGTGGGAGAGGAGCCAGGAGTGACTACTTGCTGTCAGGCCATCCTCTGTTCTCTTGCCACACTGACCAATTTCAGCTCCAACCTGGTGAGGTGACTCCTCCAGGCACTGACTGGTGCCCACTGTGCCAGGCAGGGCACCCTCAGCTGTGAGCCCTGCAGGTGTCATCACTTTGTGAAATGGTTCTAAACTGACAGACAATCTGTCTGTGCAACATGATGTTTTTAAGTGTATGTGTGGTGGAATGGGTAAGTCCATCTGACTCACAAGTGCATTAGCTCACATAGCTCATGTTTCTAGTTTATATTAAAAATATAACATATTGTTATTAACACTGCAATAGATGTCTCAAAACCTATTCCTTCCACCTATACTTTTGTATCCTTTGACCAATATCTCTCCAACTCCACAACCAAACATCCAGCCTCTGATAACCACCACTCTCCCTTCTACTTCTGTGATGTTGTATATACATCTAAACTGGACCATACACTTGAATGAAATTATGACATTTGAAGGAATGACATAATTTGGATGGAACTGGAAGTCATCATGTTAAGTGAAATAGGCCAGACTGAGAAGGATAATATTGCTTGTTCTCTCCCATATGCAGATATAAAATTTTTTTTTTAAAATGAATGACACAAAAGTGAAATGGGGGACAAATTGGGGTGGGAATGAGTGTGGGGGAGTGAAAGGACAGGATGAAGGGATGGTGAATATAATGAAAGTACTTCTACACATATATGAAAATAGAATAATAAAATCTTGTAAATTGCTTAGAGTGGTGTTGGAAGGTAAGAAAGCGTAATAGAGGGGGTGAATTTTATTAAAGCATATTACAGGCACACATGGGAATCTCATACTAAAACCTCTTTGCACAGTTAATGCACACCAGTTAAAATATTTTTTAAAAGTCAATAATTAAATATTCCCTATCTTAGTTTCTTTAATCACATGTAGGTTCATGTATTTAAAACTATCAAGATATGAAATATTCCCCACAGCATCATGGACCCCTCATGTTATTCTTTCAAAACTCCAGTCTTTTATCTTCCAACCCTCTCTGACTTAACTATTGGCAACTGAAAATATTTTCTATATTTCTATAATTTTGGCATTTCAGGAATGCTGTATGAATGGAACCTACATTATACAAATTTGAGGAATTGTTTTTCCCAGTCAAAATGATTATCTAGAGTTGAGTGTGTTTTTTTTCCCCATGAATGAATGTTTGCCCTTGTCACTTACATTCTGATAGTTTTCTGCGGGATAGTGTTCCATGTCAACCCATCATGCATGAAAGAACATCTGAGTTGTTTCTCAGTTTGACTATTTTAGGTAAAGAAATTGCAAACATTGTTGTACAGGATTTTGATGAACAATAGTTTCATATGTTTGGGATAAATGGTCTTTTGTCTCTTGACTATTGGGTGTTGAGAACTTTTAAAAACATTGCTAAGACAAGATTTTTTTGGCAGATAGGTGGCTCATAAATGGTGTTTCCACTATTTAGCTTCTTTTTTCTTAAAATGATAACTTATGAACAAAGTTTTTAAATTTGGAAGTTTGTCATTAATTTTTTAACCATGCTTTTGTTACTAATTTCTACATCTTGAACATTGTCTATGTTTTGTTAAATGTTTTACAGTTTATTCTATAATCTATTGTGAGTTATTGTTTAGGGTAAGAGGTGTGATTTAAGTCAAGTTTCTTTTTTTTAACCTCTGGATATCTGATTGTTTTGGCTCCATTGTTCTGAGAAGTTTGTCCTTTTACATTGAATAATTTTTGCCTCTTTATCCAAAACAAGCTGAAATATTATGTGTGTTTGCTTGTAAGTTCTACCTTCTCTTCCACCAGTCTATGCATTTATCCCTGTCCCACTACCACGCATCTTTGGCTATGTGGATGAGTATAGTGATTCATTCCTCCCACTTAATGCTTTTTCAGGATTGTTTGCTTTAGCTCCTCAATTAGCTTGTGACTTCCCATATGTATTTTAGAATAAACTTGTCTATACCTGCTCAAAAATCTTTTCTGGGATTTTTTTTCTCAGAATTTCATTAACCTGTATATCACTTGTTTAATGTGTAGATATAGATCTCATTTTAGAGACTTGTTGATGTTTTTCAAATTTGCTACACTTTTTGTAAAAACCAACTTTGTTACTCTTATTAAGTAACCAACTTCTGGCATGTATGTGCTTTATATTCTATGTCTCTTAATTTTTCTTGCATTTTTAGTTAAGTTTTAAAAAACCAACCAATTATATAATTCTTAATTCAGCTGTCTCTTCACTAAGCCATCAAATGAATTTTAAACATGAATTATTATTACTTTATAGTTCTGTGTATTATTTGGTGAGATATTTCAAGTATTTCTTTTCTTTGCTCTTTTACTTCTTTAAACAATTTTGTGTTCTGAGCAGGATAATTTCCTTTTTTTTTACACTTTTATTCACATAAAATGATCATACAGGGGGTTTCATTGTGACTTTTTTGTTTAATTTATTTGATTCATATGTGCATATAATATTTGGGTCATTTCTCCCCCCTTCCCCCTACCCCTTCCCTTTCTCCATGCCCCTTCCCTCTCCCCCACTACCCCCTTGCTTCCAGGCAGAAACTATTTTGCCCTTATCTCTAATTTTTTTGAAGAGAGGATAGAAACATTAATAAGAAGGACCAAGGGTTTTTGTTAGTTGAGCTAAAGACAGCTATACAGGGAGATTTCTTGCATTGCTCTCATGTACATATGCACTACATTCTAAGTTGATTCTTTTCAAACTAACCTTTTCTCTAGTTCCTGGTCCCCTTCTCCTTATTGGCCTCTGTTGCCTTAAAGTTCCTGCATTAGTTCCTTCACATTGAAGACATCAAATGCTGTCATGTTTTTTGGGGGGTTTCTTACCTATCCTCATACTGAGCAGGAGAATTTCATCATCTAAAGGTTTTTGCATCTGTTCTCTCACTGGGTTATTGATGCTGTTTCTTACAACATGGTTTCTTTTGTGTTTTGTGATCTTTGTCTTTAAGTGACTCATTTTATTTGGAACTTATTTAGGCTAAATTTACTGAGGCCTTGATTGAAAATGAAAATTCTTATGAAGGACTTGATTTTTTCCTAAGAATTTTCTACTTGTTGAGTAGCCATTAAATTTTCTGATTTGGTCTAAAAAATGTGATTTCAGAAAGGCAAAGTCATGTGAATGCTGTCTAGTCTTTCCTGTTCTCAAGTACTTTTGTTTCACCTCTTTTCTTCCATCCTCAGTGCCATAATCAAGACTATTAATTTTTTAACCTCCATATTCCTGTCTAGCTTATTTCTTGTATGTTCTTAAAATTAGGGTTAACTCCTTTTGTCAACTAGCTTTTTTTTAGAAAGAATAGAACCTATTAGATCTTCCAGTTTTCACAAGCTTGGAAGTTTTTGTTTATACACCTCTATCAATAGACACTGGTATTATATAATTTTTCAGTTACATGCATACAGTATTACCAGGTAACATCTCAAAACATAACTTTTTAATTTATCATCCATCATAGTTATGTAAATTCCACTTTAAATTATTTCATTATACAACTCTTTTGTGTATGCATCCTGTCATATAATCCTTTTTACTAACCTGAAAAATGTCTGGAGAAGACTTCACTTCCAGCTAAGCTATGCTATTTTGTTTTGTGCACTTACTTGTGTTATTAAGATGAGATCTGTTTAGCCCACTATCTATTGTACAAAGCCTAACTGAATCTCAGTTAAAAAAATCACCTCTAAGCCCACATAATAAGGCACCTGTGAGCTATAATTTCACCTGATGTTCTGGACAGAGTGAATCAATAACAGTGACTCAGTCAACTCTGAGAATGTGACCCTTGGCTTTTCCTTCACACATGTATTATTCCACTTTGGGTTACTCTAATAAATTACTTAAGGCAGGATAATTTTAAAAAGTAAAAACATTAATTTGGCTAACTTGTTTTTAATATCCATTTCATTAATTCCTGTTCTAAGCTTTACTATTTCCTTCTACCTACAAAGTCAGGATTAGATTGTTCTTACTTTTCTAAGAACTTGAGGTTTCTCTAATTTCTTAATGTAGTGTTCAAAGCCATAAACATTCCTTTTATCACAGTCTTTACTGTATTTCACAGATTCTGGTATTTCAGTTTTTCAGTGTCAGAATGGTACATTTTTTCTCTATCCTTTTATTTTTATTCTATTTATATCTTTAAGTACTTTTCTCATATAATATATGTAGTTTCATTTATTTTCTTTTCTAATTCACTCTGACAGTTACTTTTAATTTGTGCACTTAAGTGATTCACTTTTAGAGTGATTATTGATATACTTGGATTAATATCTACAATATTTGTAATTCTTCCTACTTGTTGTCCTTAGTATTTTTTTTTTAATTTTTATTTCTTTATTTAATTTTGGTCTTCTACTTATTTTTATACCCTCTCTGGTTTTGATTGAAAAGTTAATTTGCTTTTCTCACTTAGCTTATCATTCATATTCCTATTTTTTACAAAAAATGTTATTTTAATAGTTTACCTTAGTGTGCAACATACATTTCTTATTTATGTCCAATTACAAACAACAGTATTACACATTGTGGATCATGCATATCCTTCATTACATGTATGCCAAATTATTCCCTACCAGTCTTTACAACCACAATATCATTTGTTTCACCTACCCATAAGCTACAGTCATCCCATATATTATCATTATTACCGTGTACAATCTGTCATGTTTGATCAAATGAGAAAAGTCAAAGATTTTAGTCATTATTTTCTTTTTCTGCATTTTGTTGAGCACCCTTTCTTTCCACATATGTTAGTTTCAGACTTCTTCTTTAAAGAATTTCCTTTAAAATATCTTGCAAAGAAATTTCTGTAAGTCACAAACTTCCCAAAGTTTTATTTGCCTGAAAAAGTTTTTGTTTGTCCACAAAATCTGTAAAGTAATATTTATTGATACAGAATTACATATTTGTTTTGCTTTTCTAGAAAAACTTAAAATATTTCACTCGACTCTCTTACTTGCATGGTTTTTGAAAAGGTGTACAGTATAGTTACTACCTTTCTTCCTTATACATAAGCTATCTATTTCTTTCCTTTCTCTCTTTCCAGGCTTTTGTCAAGAAATTTTCCTCTTTACCTTTTGTTTCTACAGCTTGAGTATAATGTGTGTATTTGTTGGTATTCATTCTGCTTGGTGTTCTCTGATCTTCCCAGATTGTGGTTTTATGTTTATAATTAATTTGGTAATATTCTCAGACATTAATATTTCAAATATTTTTTCAAATATTTCCCTTTTCCTTCCTTTTTATATTCCTGTTACATGTATGTTACAGCTTTTGTGATTTTTGCACAGTCCTTCTATATTATGATCTGCTTCATTAAAAATTGCTTTCTGTCTTTGGTTTTTAGTTTGGAAAGTTTCTAATGACTTATCTTCAATCTCACTAATTCTTTGGGTACATCTAACTTATGGATGGGCTCATATAAGGTCATGTTCATTTTTTTTATTTTGTATTGATTTCTGGCATTTCGTTCTGATTATTACAGTTTTCATTTTTCTTATAACATCCATCTATTCTTGAATATTGATCTTTCCTTGCACTAGAGCACTTATCATATTAGTACTTGTTTTATGGAATTCTATGCTGAATCATTGCATAGTAACTGTCATAGCTGGTGCTGATGCTTACATTTTACCTTTAAGACTCTTATATTCTTTTCAATAACCATTGTAATTGTGGATTGAAAGCTGGAAATAATACATCAGACAAAAATACCTGAGTATTGTGGCATCATGTTTGTCTGGTTAGAGTAGGTTGACTAGTTATTATTGCTTGATGTCAGAAACTAGTATTTCCTTAAGTGTCTTTGTTGTCTCCCTGTTGCTTGTGGGGTTTCTTGGGAATTCCTTTTTAAAAAGAGTACTGGACTTGCAGGTGTCCAGCTGTACTCCCCTATTAGCAACCGGATTCTTACTGATGTGGAGGTACAGTGGGGGAAGCGGAAGGTCTCCATCTTCCATATGAAGTGGTAGAGGCAGTTTGAATAGGGTATTTCCCCCTGCAGTCTGGTTTTGGTAAAATAGTTTCACAAGAAGTATACTTTTTTGTCAAGAGTGTATCTTCATGATTTTATTTCAAAATAATTAATTTCCATCTCTTTTTGCCAGAAAGAAGAGAATAATTTTCTTTTATATTTATACTTATATCCTGGTGTGGCTCTTTCTTTGGATTCAGGAAAAACACCAAACTCCTCAAGTGGTAGCATCCCCCATGACTGAAGTCCTCCTGGATATTTCTTTTGTCAAGCTACTATTATTAATTTTGTTGGGCTACAACAAAATGTGGCTAGTTTAAACAATAACAACAACAACAACAACAAGTTGCTTAGAAGCCCAAGGACAATGTGGTAGCCAACTTGAATCAGCATGAGGGCTCTCTGCTGAGATGCAGATGGTGCCATCTCAGGGTAGTAGCTCACATGATTTGTCTTTGTGCCTGCCTGGAGTGGGGGAGGAGAGAGAAGGAGAGAGAAAGGGAGAGAGAGATCACAGTCTCTAACCCCTCTTGCAAGCACGACATGACTGTTATGACCTCATCTAAATTAAATCACTTCTGAAGAAACTCTACCCTGTTATATTCCCACTGGGTGTTATGGCTTCAATGTCTGAGTTTAATGGTCACATAATTCGGCACATTGCACCCATCCACACTGAGACTGTAGCAATTAATCAATTAAAATTTAAGTACTCCTGCCAGTACTGGCTCCAGGGGCAGGGTTCTGTACCTGGGCTTTTGTTCATGGAAAGCTGTGATTTTGAACATTTGCCTCTCTTTACTCTTCAGTGCAATTTTCTTAAAACCTCAATTCTGTGATGGATACTACAGGAGTAGTTGAGGGTTTTTTTTAAGTTTCTTCTTGTAGTTAGGATAGAAGAGGTGACTTCCCAGCTCTTAACGTGTTAAAACTGAAGACTTAAAGTCCAATTTGCTTTTTTTTGTTTTTGTAAAATTTTTAATTGGCATATATTAAATAATACATATAAGGGTTTCATGATAACATTTTCACGTACACATATAATGCACTTTGATCATATCCTTCTTCTCTATTACTTTTATTTATCTTCCTCTTCTTTGTGCTCTTTCACTTCTTTTTCCACATTCCTACTGGACACTTTTTATTCTCATGACCTTTGTTTTGTTTTTCCCTAGCTTCCACAAATGACAGAAAGTGTTTGATACTTGTCTTTGTCGGACTGGCTTATTTCGTATAAGTTGAAGATGTCCAGTTCTATCCATTTTCCAGAAAAAAACATAACTTCATTCCTGTTGCTGTTTAAGTAAAACTCCATTGTGTATGTATACCACATTTTTTTCATTTATCCCTTTATGGAATTTGTCTATTTTAATCATACATTTCAAAAAAGATTTCTGTGTTTTGCTAATACAAAACCAACATTCCTTTATTGAGAGCTGACTTTTATTCATAACTACTTATTGAATATGCATAAGCAACACAAATTCTTTCCATGAGTTTGGACAAAATTAACACATTTTAGCTCTTCCTTCATGCATTACTGTGTAACAACAGATTTGTGTGAATTAAATTAAATATTTTACACTAGTGATTGCAATATATTATTGACCAAAGTAAATATATTGCAATTATACTGGTGGTTGTGTAAAATAGTAACATTCACTCTTCCTGTGAGATGACAACAGCTTTTTCGTTCCTTAGCTGATGTCCAGGTTCTTCACTAATACCTTTGTTTTTGGTGGAATCTCAATAACATCATTTAGATTACAAAACATTCTTGCATTTATATCATGGTAAATAACGGGGATAATTTGTTTAAAGACCTTGATTCATGGATATGTGTGAGAAAAATAATGAGTTAATACTCATTTGAGGTTTCTTCTTGAAAATCAAGGTGTATTGACACACATCATGGAAAATCCATGATTTTTGGGGGGTGCTGGTACAAGGTTTCGAACTCAGGGCCTTGCACTTGTTTAGCAGGTGCCATACCCCTTGACCCACAACTGCCATACCACATTCATAGGAGGGCCTCTCCAGCCCTCCTGAAGACCAATTGAAAATTTGTATTCAATAAACAAAAGTAAGACGTTTAATCTAAAGTGGTATTTTTAAACCTATGTCTACTTACAAGACACCTCATATTTCATTGAGATTAAAGATCAGATTTAAAGGATACATTTCCAAATTCTCAGTATGTTTCAATGCATGTTTATCCACTGCACACTCTATACATGGCATAATACCAAGTTTGGGAGTACAGGCACAATTTCCTGAATGCAGTCCTATAAGTCAAGTAGAGCTGGAATAAACAAGCAGGGCCACAATTTTATTTTAGGAACTAAACTTACAGTATTGTAGAATGATGAAATATTCTGAGGCTTTGGGAAATGTGTCCTTAAGGAAATCATGCCTAAGTCTCATAAAGTCAGTGAAAATATATAGGTTACAAAAATTTGGTGAGAATCTAAGGTATGTGGGAAGAAAGCAGCCCAAGCACACCTGTTCTTGAAAAGTAGATTGCTGATGGATTGTTTGACTGGATAGAAAGGTGTTAGGTTTGCTGAATACATTCCATCTGCCCAATTTTTCATGATACTCTTTCCTCTCTTCTTCTCACTTTTTTTTTTTTAAATCATTTTTGGGACAGCTACCATATATCAAACTATTCTTTCTCAGAAAAGGCTTCATAGATTTTTTTCGCTTCTTGCCTTCATTTCCTTCCTCTTTCTCTGCTAATCCACGAACCTTCTTTCTTTATCAATTCAAAGTAGGTCTGAGCAGTGATTATTTCCTCAGGTAATTTTCTTTTTTCTTCTGTCTTTTTTTTTATTCATATGTGCATACAAGGCTTGGGTCATTTCTCCCCCATGCCTCCATCCCCTCCCTTACCACCCACTCTGCCCCTTCCCTCTCCCCCCCAGCACCTCAATACCCAGCAGAAACTATTTTGCCCTTATTTCTAATTTTGTTGTAGAGAGAGTATAAGCCATAATAGGAAGGAACAAGGGTTGCTGGTTGAGATAAGGATAGCTATACAGGGAGTTGACTCACATTAATTTCCTGTGTGTGTGTGTTACTTTCTAGGTTAATTCTTTTTGATCTACCCTTTTCTCTAGTTCCTGTTCCCCTTTTCCTATTGGCCTCAGTTGCTAATTTTAAGATATCTGCTTTAGTTTCTCTGCGTTAAGGGCAATAAATGCTAGTTAATTTTTTAGGTGTCTTACCTATCCTCACCCCTCCCTTGTGTGCTCTTGCTTTTATCATGTGCTCAAATTCCAATCCTGTTGTTGTATTTGCCCTTGATCTAATGTCCACATATAAGGGAGAACGTATGATTTTTGGTCTTTTGGGCCAGGCTAACCTCACTCAGAATGATGTTCTCCAATTCCATCCATTTACCAGAGAATGATAACATTTCGTTCTTCTTCATGGCTTCATAGAATTCCATTGTGTATAGATACCACATTTTCTTAATCCATTCATCAGTGGTGGGGCATTTTGGCTGTTTCCATAACTTGGCTATTGTGAATAGTGCCACAATAAGCATGGGTGCCTCTGGAGTAACCTGTGTCACAGTCTTTTGGGTATATCCCCAAGAGTGGTATTGCTGGATCAAATGGTAGATCAAAGTTTAGCTTTTTAAGTAGCCTCCAAATTTTTTTCCAGAGTGGTTGTACTAGTTTACATTCCCACCAACAGTGTAAGAGGGTTCCTTTTTCCCCCGCATCCTTGCCAACACCAGTTCGTTGGTGGTGTTGCTAATGATGGCTATTCTAACAGGGATGAGGTGGAATCTTAGTATGGTTTTAATTTGCATTTCCTTTGTTGCTAGAGATGGTGAGCCCTTTTCCTGTGTTTTTGGCCATTTGAATTTCTTCTTTTGAGAAAGTTCTCTTTAGTTCACTTTCCCATTTCTTTATTGGTTCATTAGTTTTAGGAGAATTTAGTTTTCTAAGTTCACTATATATTCTGGATATCAGTCCTTTGTCTGATGTATAGCTGGCAAATATTTTCTCCCACTCTGTGGGTGTTCTCTTCAGTTTAGAGATGATTTCTTTTGATGAACAGAAGCTTTTTAGCTTTATGAGGTCCCATTTATCTATGCTCTCTCTTAGTTGCTGTGCTGCTGGGGTTTTGTTGAGAAAGTTCTTACCTATACCTACTAACTCCAGAGTATTTTCTACTCTTTCCTGTACCAACTTTAGAGTTTGTGGTCTGATATTAACATCCTTGATTAATTTTTAGTTAATCTTGGTATAGGGTGATATACATGGATCTAGTTTCAGTTTTTTGCAGACTGCTAACCAGTTTTCCCAGCAGTTTTTTTGAAGAGGCTGCTATTTCTCCATCGTATATTTTTAGCTCCTTTGTCAAAGACAAGTTGGTTACAGTTATGTGGCTTCATATCTGGGTCCTCTATTCTGTTCCACTGGTCTTCATGTCTGTTTTTGTGCCAGTACCATGCTGTTTTTATTTTTATGGCTTTGTAATATAGTTTGAAGTCAGGTACTGTGATACCTCCTGCATTGTTCTTTTGACTGAGTATTACCTTGGCTATTCATGGCCTCTTGTGTTTCCATATAAATGTAAGGGTAGATTTTTCAATCTCTTTAATGACTGTCATTGGAATTTTGATGGGAATTGCATTAAACATTTAGATTACTTTTGGGAGTATCGACATTTTTACGATGTTGATTCTACCAATCTATGAGCATGGGAGATCTCTCCACTTTCTATAGTCTTCCTCAATCTCTTTCTTCAGAAATGTATAGTTTTCCTTGTAGAGGTCTTTCACATCTTTTGTTAGGTTTACACCTAGGTATTTGATGTTTTTTGAGGCTATTGTAAATGGAATTGTTTTCATACATTCTTTTTCAGTTTGTTCATTGTTAGTGTATAGAAATGCTAATGACTTTTCTATGTTGATTTTATATCCTGCTACCTTGCTATAGCTATTGATGATGTCTAGAAGCTTCTGAGTAGAATTTTTTGGGTCTTTAAGGTATAGGATCATGTCATCTGCAAATAGGGATATTTTGACAGTTTTTTTACTTATTTGTATTCCTTTTATTCCTTCTTCTTGCATAATTGCTCTGGCTAGGAATTCCAGTACTATGCTGAATAGGAGTCGAGATAGTGGGCATCCATGTCTGGTTCCTGATTTTAGAGGGAATGGTTTCATTTTTTCTCCATTAAGTATAATGCTGGCTATAGGTTTGTCATATATAGCTTTTAGAATGTTGAGGTACGTTCCTCCTATTCCTATTTTTTTAGAGCTTTTATCATGAAATGATAAGGCCTATGCTTATTTCTGTTAGTGAGATGGGTCTCCTGTAAGCAACAAATTGTTGGATCTTCCTTTTTAATCCATTTCGTCAAGCAGTGCCTTTTGATGGGTGAATTAACTCCATTAACATTGAGTGTCAGTACTGATAGGTATGTGGTGATTCCTGTCATTTAGTTGTCTTAGTTGTTTGAAGGTTTGATTGTGTGTACATAAGTTGAGGTTACTCTCTACTGTCTTGCTTTTTCTTTTCTTGTGGTTTGGTGCTGTCTGTCTTTTCATGGTTAAGTTGGGTTTCACTTTCTGTTGCAGAATCCCTTGCAGAATCTTTTGTAGTGGTGGCTTTGTGGTCACATATTGTTTTAGTTTCTGCTTATAATGGAAGACTTTTATTGCTCCAAGTATTTTGAATGATAGTTTTGCTGGGTAGAGTATCCTGGGGTTGAAGTTATTTTTATTCAGTGCCTAGAAGATCTCACCCCATGCTCTTCTTGCTTTTAATGTTTTAATGTCTGCTGTGATTTTGATGGGTTTACCTTTGGATATTACTTGTTTTTTCTCTCTTACAGCCTTCAATATTCTTTCCTTAGTTTCTGAACTTGTTGTTTTAATGATGATATGTCATGGGGTAGTTCTATTTTGATCTGGTCTGTTTGGTGTCCTGGAGACGTCTTGCATCTGTATTGGAATATTTTTCTCTAGAGTTGGGAAATTTTCCGTTATCATTTTGTTGAATATGTTATGCATTCCCTTTGCTTGCACCTCTTCTCCTTCTTCGATGCCAGTGATTCTCAAGTTTGGTCTTTTGATGGAGTGGGTGAGTTCTTGCATTTTCTTTTCACAGGTCTTGAGTTGTTTAATTAATAGTTCTTTGGTTTTTCCTTTAATTACCATTTCATCTTCAAGTTCCGAGATTCTGTCTTCTGTTTGTTCTATTCTGCTGGAAGTGCCTTCCGTTTTGTTTTGCAGTTCTCTTTCGTTCTTTTTTCTGAGGTTTTTCATATCCTAGCTGGTTTCTTCTTTAATGTTGTCTATTTTTGTCCTGAGTTCATTTATCCATTTATTCATAGTGTTCTCTGTTTCACTTTGGTGTTTATACAGTGCTTCTGTGGTTTCCTTTATTTCTTCTTTTGCTTTTTCAAATTCTCTATTTTTGTTGTCTTGGAATTTCTTGAGTGTCTCCTGTACATTTTGGTTGACCCTATCCAGTATCATCTCTATAAAATTCTCATTGAGTACCTGTAGTATGTCTTCTTTTAAATTATTTTTTGGGCTTCATTGGGTCATTTGGCATAGTTTACCTTCATTTTGTTGTAGTCGGTATCTGAGTTTCTGTTTTCTTCATTCCCCTCTGTTTCCTGTACTAATTTTTTGCTGTGGGGAAACTGGTTTCACTGTTTTTTCTGTCTTCCTTTCATTATCTTTCATGTTGTTACTGTCCCTGTACTGTGTGCAATTAAGTATTTTCTAGCTTGTAATAATAACAATGGTAATATTTAGAATGGAAGGGTGAGCTGAGATGGAAAGCAAGAAGTTAAAGAGAAGCGGAAAACAAATACACAGAGAAGAGGGAGAAAACAGAACAAGGTTTCACACAAGAAAGTTTCAAAGCTATAAACAGGGAGGGTTAGTGTACTGATTGACAGTAAGCTGAACAGACATTAGAGAGAAAGAGAGAGGATTGAAAATAAAAAATAAAAAAAAATAACAATAAAAATAAAAAATAAGTAAATGAAAGAATTATCTGTATATAAAAATGAATTAAAATAAAATGGAAAATAGAAAATTAAAAAAAAAAAAAAAAAACCAAAAAACCTCCAAGTTCAAATGCAATGAAGTATCAGTCTTAATAATTTGGGTGTCCGTCTCAGTCTCCAGTCCTGGAGATGGTGCCTCAGATGTTGTTCTGTAGTTGTATCATCAAAGGGGATGAATAAAGTAGAACAAAACTAAACATACACACACACACACACACACACACACACACACACACACACACACACACACAACTCCACCAAGTGTCCCAAGTTCAAATGCAATACAGTTTCAGTAAGTTTTTCAGCATGCAGGTGTAATTCGGTTGTTCTCTCATCAAGGGTAGGGAGAAAAAGAAAAAAAAGAGTCTGGAGACAGTTCTGAGAATGGTATCTGCAGCTGTGGCTTGTCTGCCCGCTGCTGTCAGCTTGCTGTTGCTGGGGGCGTTTTTTGTGCAGATCTCTGTGGTGAGCTTAGCACTCACATGGCCCTGCACACTTTGATTACTTGGAGTTCTCCTGCATGGGAGCCTCTGCTACAAGCTTTCCCCTTTCCAAGCACACTGGGAAAGGTGACACTGCACCCACGTTGTCAGGACTGCATGTTTATTTACAGCTCATGAGGGAGGTGGGTCTTCCCCCCTCTCCTGTGGAGTTTTCCTCCCACTGCCACTTTCACAAGTTTTCCTGCTCCTGATTACTGGGCAGTGCTGCTGCTCCAGCCAGCTGCCATGTTTGTTTACAGCTCATGTGGGAAGTGGGTCTTCCCTCCTCTCCTGTGGAGTTTTCCTCCCTCCGCCACTCTCACAAGCTTTCCCACTCCTGGTTGCTGGGCACGCACCCGGCTCCCACTGGAGCCTCTCCTGCCTGCCCAGCTTGTTTATTTACAGTCCTGGGAAGGGTTCCCTTCCTCCAATCTTCATACCTCAGTGCACCCCACCCTCTTTCCCATGTGTCTTAATTGTTCTTATTGCTTATTAGTCAGTTTCTCTTTTTTCGTGGGTGGAGGTCAGTCTGTCCAGGAGGTTATGCTGCTCTGGCCCAGGCTCAGGCTTGTCTGTGGAAGTACCACGGTACCACAAAGCTCACCTGGTCTGCATCTTCCAAAGCCATCTGGGCACAGGTGACTTGCAGCCCAGGGGCCCTCCTGGTTTCTCTGTTTAACCTGAAGTGGAGATTCTCTGTGCCAGCTGGAGGTGTGGAGGGGTCAAAGTTATGCCTCTTCTCAGTGATTATGCCTGCAAAGTGGTCTCCAGTGTCTCTCCAAGATTTCACTATAGGAGGCTCGCTTTCTGCTTCCTCCCTCTAGCTGTCATCTTGGAATCCTCTCCGATTTTTCCCCTCAGGTAATTTTCAAAGAGCAAAATTCTTGGTTTACCTCATAACTCTAATAAATTACTTATATACAGAAAGAATGGAATATTTATGTTTTCTGGTAATGGAGTATATGGATTAGAAGCAACTTGACATTTTTGCCAAATTTCATTTTCATTTGTTGATATCTTCTTATTCAGATAGTGTGGACATATAACATGCCTTGTCTTCCTATATTATTCAGTAAATAATTGAATCTTCAATTTGGCCCAAAATGAGTAAAATAGCTTATTAACTAAATAAGTAATGTACCTTAAGTACCTTATTAAATAAAAATAGGTAAAGGAAGTACTCTACAAACAATTAAAAACAAAAAAGTTTTTGGTCTTTTACGTATTATCTGTCAAGTATTAAGTATTTTCAATTTGCCCTTACTTCCCTACCTACATACTTCCCTGTGTTTAAAGTCCATTGGGAATAATTGTTATCATAGCTAAAATGAAGTTTTTATCACTTTTAAAATTATTCATTTATTCACATGTGCATACATGGTTTGGGTCATTTCTTCCCCCTGCTCCCCTCACCCCTTCACCCCTTACCCCTTTCATTCCAGTCAGATCCTTTTCTGCCCTTATCACCAATTTTGTTGAAGAAAAGACATAAGCATAATAAGGAAGACAATGCATTTTTGCTAGTTGAGTTAAAAATAGCTATATGGAAATATTCCTAGCATTGGTTTCATGTACACATGTGTTATAACCCATGTAAAGATCTCTAACTGATCTTTACACTGGTTACTGAAAACATTTTTTCATGTGTTTTTTTGGCCATTTAAATTTCTTCTTTTGAGAAAGTTCTGTTTAGTTCAGTTGCCCATTTCTTATTTGGTTCATTGATTTTAGGAGAGTTTAGTTTCTTAAGTTCTCTGTATATTCTGGTTATCAGTCTCTTGTCTGATGTATAGCTGGCAACTATTTTCTCCAACTCTGTGCATGGTCTCCTCAGCTTAGAGACCATTTTTTTTTGTTGTGCATAAGCTTTTTAATTTTATGAAGTCCCATTTGTCCATACTTTCTCTATGTTTCTGGGCTGATGGGGTTCTATTGAGGAAGACTTTGCCTATATCTTTCTGTTTCAGAGTGTTTCCTGCTCCTTCCTGTAGTAACTGCAGAGTTTCAGGTCTGATATTTAGGTGTTTGATCCATTTGGAGTCAATACTAGTATAAGATGACAGACATGGATCTAGTTTCTTTTACTTGCAGATGGCTAGCCACTTTTCCCAGCAATATTTGTTGAAGAGTCTGTCTTTTCTCCATCATATATTCTTGGCACCTTTGTCAAAAATGAGGAGGGTATAGTTGTGTGAATTCATATCTGGGTCCTCTATTCTGTTCCACTGGCTTTCATGTCTGTCTTTGTGACAGTACCATGCTGTTTTTATTGCTATTGCTTTGTAATATAATTTGAAGCCCAGTATTGTGATACCACCAGCATTGCTGTATTTGCCTTGGCTATTTGTGGTCTCTTGTGTTTCCAAATGAAACTTAGGGTAGATTTTTAAATCTCTGTAATGAAAGTCATTGGGATTTCGATGGAAATTGCACTAAACATGTAGATTGCTTTGGATAGTGTACCCATTTTTACTATGTTGATTCTACCAATCCATGAACACAAGAGAACTTCCCATCTTCTGTAGTCTACTTTGATCTCTTCCTTCAGGAGTTTGTAATTCTCCTTGTAGAGGTTATTCACATCCTTTTTAAAATTTATTCCTAGGTATTTAATTTTTTTAGAGGCTATTGTGAATGGAATTATTTCCATATACTCCTTCACAGCTTGTTCATTGTTGGTGTATAGAAAAGCTGACGATTTTTGTAAGTTGATTTTGTATCCTGTCACCTTACTGTAGCTGTTTATGGTGTCTAAGAGTTTTTAGGTAGAGTTTTTTGGGTCTTTAACGTATAGGATCATATCATCTGCAAATAAGGATATTTTGAGTTTCTTTACCTAGTTGTATTCCTTTTATTTCTTCTTTTTGCCTAATTGCTCTGGCTAGAAATTACAGTACTATGTTGAAAAAGAGTGGGGATAGTGGGCACTCATGCCTCATTCCTGTTTTTAGGGGGAATGGTTTCAGTTTTTCACCATTAATTATGATAGTGGCTGTAGGTTTGTCATATATAGCCTTAATAATGTTGAGGTACTTTCCTTCTATTCCTAGTTTTGTTAGATCTTTTATCATGAGGTGGTGTTGGATCTTGTTGAAGGCTTTTTATGCATCTATGGAGATGATTAAGTGGTTTTTGTCTTTGCTTCTATTGATGTGCTGTATTACATTTATAGATTTGTATATGTTGAACCACCCTGCATCCCTGGGATGAAGCTGACTTGGTCATGGTGTTTTTGGATTTGGTTTGCCATTATTTTATTAAGGACTTTTGCATTGATATTCATTAAGGAAAGTGGCCTGTAGTTCTCCTTTTGGGAGGTCTCTTTGTCTGGTTTTGGGATGAAAGAAATATTGAGTTCATAGAATTTGTTAGACAGTGTTCTTTCTATCTCTATTTCATGGAACAGTTTAAGGAGAGTTGGTTTATTTCTTCTTTAAATGTCTGATAGAATTCAGCAGCGAATCCATCAGGTCCTGGTCTTTTCTTTTTTGGGAAACTTTTTATTGTTGCTTTGATTTCATTTTGTGTTACAGATCTATACAGGTGATTAATATCCTCTTGGTTCAGTTTTGGGTGGTTGTAAGTTTCTAATAATCTGTCCATTTCTTCAAGATTTTTAAGTTTCTTTGAGCATAGGTCTCTGATGATTTTCTGGGTTTCCATGGTGTTTGTTGTTATCTTCCCTTTTGCATTTCTGATTTTACTAATTTGAGTTTTTTCCCTACTCATTTTAGTCAGGTTTGCCAGCAGTCTGTCAATCTTATTTATTTTTTCAAAGAACCAGCTTTTTGTTTCATTGATTCTTTGTATTTTTGTATGTTTATTTCTATTTCATTGATGGCAGCTCTTATCCTTCTGCTTGCTTTGGGATCTGCTTGTTCTTGTTTTTCTAGGAGTTTGAGCTGTAGTTTTAGGTCATTGATTTGCGATCTTTCTGTCCTTTTAATATATGCACTCATGGCTATAAACTTTCCTCTTTGGACTGCCTTTGTGTCCCACAGACTCTGGTATGTCGTGTTTTCATTTTCATTAACTTCCAGGAACCTTTTAATTTCTTTTTTTATTTCATCAATGACCTGTTTATCATTGAGCAATGTGTTGTTCAGCTTCCAATTGTTTGCATATTTTTTACTCCTGTTTTTGATGTTGATTGCTAGTTTTAATGTATTGTGGTCAGATAGAATATCTGGGATTATTTCTACTTTCTTGTATTGGCTGAGGCTTGCTTTGTGCCCTAAGATGTGATCAGTTTTGGAGAAGGTTCCATGGGCTGCTGAGAAAAACGTATATTGTTCCGAAGTTGGATGAAATATTCTGTAGACATCAGCTAAGTCCATTTGATCTATGGTTTGATTTAGTTCTCAGATTTCTTTATTGATTTTCTGTTTGGATGACCTATCTGTTGGTAATTGGGGAGCATTAATGTCTCCCACTACCACTGTGTTGGAATTTATATATGTTTTATATGTTATATATATAATTTATATATGTTTTTAGGTCCTTCAGTGTATGTTTGATTAAATTGTGTGCCTTGAGGTTGGGTGCATATAGGTTGATAACAGCTATTTCCTTGTGGTGTATTTCCCCTTTTGTTAGTATGCACTGTCCTTTATCTTTTTGATCAAAATAAGTTTGAAGTCTGCTTTATCTGAGATAAGTATTGCTACCCCTGTGTGTTTTTGGGGACCATTGGCTTCATAAACCTTCCAGCCTTTCACTGTCAGCCAGTGTTTATTTCTTTCTGTGAGGTGGGTCTCCTGTAGGCATCAGATAGTTGGATCTTCCTTTTTAATCTAGTTTGCCAGCTGGTGTCTTTTGATGGGGGGAATTTAGTCCATTAACATTCAGTGTTAGTATTGATTAGTACATGAGGATCCCTGTCATGTAGTTTTCTTTGTTGATTAAGGGTTTGATTGTGTACATGTGAATCAATGTTATTCTCTACTTTCTTGCCCTTTCTTCTCCAGTAGTTTGGTATTGCCTGCCCTTTCATGGTTTTGTTTCTATTCACTTTCTTTGTGTAGAATTTCTTGGAGAATCTTATATAGTCGTGGGTTGGTGGTCATAAATTGTGTTAGTTTCTCCTTATCATGGAAGACTTTTATTGTTCCATCTATTTGAAGGATAGTTTTGCTGAGTAGAGTATCCTGGGGCTGAAGTTATTTTCAATCAGTGCCTAGAAGACCACACTCCATGCTCTTCTTACTTTTAAGGTTTCTGTTGAGAAGTTTGTTGTGATTTTGATGGGTTTACCTTTGTATGTTATTTGTTTTTTCTCTCTTACAGCTGTCAGTATTCTTTCTCTGGTCTCTGTACTTACTGTTATGATGATAATATGTTGTAGGGTAGTTCTACTTTGGTCAGGTCTATTCTGGAGGCTTCCTGTACCTGAACAGGCATAGTTTTTTCTTCTTTGGGAAATTTTCTGTTATTATTTTGTTGAGTATATTACACATTCCTTTTGCTTGCACCTCTTCTCTTTCTTCAATATTCATGATTCTCAGGTTTGGTCTTTTGATGGAGTCAGTGAGTTCTTGGATTTTCTTTTCACACATCTTGAGTTGTTTAACCAATATTTCTTCTGTTTTTCCTTTAATTGCTACTTTCAAGTTCTGCGATTCTGTCTTCTCTTTGTTCCATTCTGCTGGAGTGGCCTTCCATTGTGTTTTTTATTTCTGTTTCATTCTTTTATCTGAGGTTTTCCATATCAGGGGTTACTTTCTCATTAAGAATATCAATTTTTCCCCTTAATTCCTTTATCTCTATGGTAATCTCTGGTTCAGTTTGGTGTTTATTTAGGGCTCCTATAATTTCATTTATTTGCTTCTGTGTTTTCTCATATTCTTTATATTTTTTGTCTTGGAATTACTTGAGTGCCTCCTTTAAATTTTGGTTTACCATGCCTAGTAACATCTCTATAAAATTCTTATTCATTACTTGTAGGATTTCTTCTTTCAGAGTGCTCTTGTGGTGTTCATTCAGTTCCTCAGTATACTTTGTTTGTTTTGTTGGAGTCAGAATCTGGGTATCCATTATCTTCATTTTGCTCTAAATCCTGTACTACTTTATTTTTTGGGAGAGAATGATTTCCATCCCTTTTTCTTCTTTCTGTATTTCCAGTAGGTACCATTTCTGTCCATGGACTATGTGTAATTTATTATTAGCTGGATTACAATATTAATACTAACAAAACTAAGAAAGAAGGATAAAAAAGAGAAAGAGAAGGAAAGATAAAAGGAGAAGAGAAGAGAGGGAAAAAAATGGGAGAGATGGTGGGTGATCAAACAGCAAACCAGACAGCCAAACACTTAAAGAATGGCAAAAAAAATCAACAATTTTGGAACAGTAGGATCATATTCTTAGTTCTGATGTTACTCCTTTAGCATCCAGTCCTTTCTGTGTGTCCTCTTAGGCAGGTTTGGAGCTCTCCAGTGGTGACCTGGAACACT
This sequence comes from Castor canadensis, assembly GCF_047511655.1. Taxonomy (NCBI): domain Eukaryota; kingdom Metazoa; phylum Chordata; class Mammalia; order Rodentia; family Castoridae; genus Castor; species Castor canadensis. The sequence goes on along the minus strand of NC_133388.1, from coordinate 97,171,043 downwards.
AGACCTGTTGGAGTGGTTATCTGCCAAGCCTGTAGAGCTGGGGCTTGGCTAGGCCTGATGGGAGGGGATCCCATAGGGCTTTGGAATGCAGCTGTGTCATGCTGAGCTGGTGCCAAGCCCCAAAAGGTGGGGATCTTGGTGGAGCAGGGATCTGGCATGTACCAAGGGGTGGGGATCCTGGAAGAGTATGGATCTGGTCATTTCACATGGAGTAGGGGCCCATCAGGGCCTGAGGGGCAGGGATCCGAGGGGCAGAGATCCTGGTTGGGCATGAATGTGGTACAGAGCTTGGGCCTACAGCCCAAGAGGTGGGAATCCCAGCAGAGCATGGATCCGGTCACCCCACATGGAGCTAGGGCCCAGCAGGGCCTGAGTGGTCGGGGTCTTGAGAGGCAGGGATCCTGACAGAGAGTGGATCCTTCTTGGGTCTGGGGCCTGGCATGGCCTGAGGGGCAGGGATAAAGGTGGTTTATGAATCTGGCATGGAGCTGGGTCCCAGCACTGTCCCAGGGGTAGAGAGCCAGTGGAGTGGAACAGCAGCTCTGCAGGCCTAAGGGACAGGGACTTGGCAGGTTGGCTGTTCTTTTATTAGATCGTGGTATAGAGAAGCCTTCCATGATCTTAGGGTTTAGATTGCCATATTTTCAGTTATCCCTTGTGCTTTACCTCAGCCAAGTGTGTTGAGTGTTTCAGCAGAGTCCTTGGTTCACAGAGCTCATGAGGTCTGTGGCTCTGTCCCAGTCACCATCTTGGATCCTAACGTTTAAACTATTTGCTCTTTTACATGTAGCATTATGGAATATGTGGCAATGGATATTAGTGTATGAAATGTAATTATTATTTTATAAGAATGTTAATGAGGTTAAAAGAAATGCTCTAATTTGCTCATTTCTTTTGACTGAAAAATAATGTTCATCTCATTGTGTTAGCACATTTTGTTAAACTTCTAAATTTTCTAGGATGTTCATCAGGAAACAAGGTAATGTATAAACATGTAAAATTTAAGTTTCAAATTGCAATATCTTTACATTATCTCTATCAATTATATTATGCTTAGTAAATATTACATTGCATATTTGCAAATAACTTTTTTACAATGTGTTATACAATAATTTTCCATGCAAATACTTCCTAGGAATTTAACAAAATCAAAATGGGACCAAAATCATCAAGTATGTTTGTATGTATCTATATATGATCCTTTTGAAACAATATCTGAATACATTCTAATGTTTGTGGTCAAAAATACAGTGTTATATCTAAAGTTAGAGTGTAGATAAGAATATAGACAGTACTTATATTGAGAGGTAATATATATTGATATAGTAAAACCAGAAAAAATTATGCCTAATTTTTTAGCCTAATGTGTATACAAATATATCTACCTTATCTATAGCTACAAACAAGTCAATAAAATTTAAAACCTAAAACATTGAACATTAGAACTAGTTGCTAAATTCCAGGGGAATATGGCATACATGTTATGTATAAATATATATCTAAACATATTTTGTAATGCATAATACATGACATATTATGTATTATAAATTATGAATAAATAAAAATATAAAACAGATTTCACCACTGTCTCAATTAAAGAATTACTTCCTTAAGCTAGTCATAGGAAATGTCCTGATCAGAGGAATCCCTATAATTTTGTTCTATCATTTGCCATATGGTTTTCATTTATCAAATGTTTTCCATTATTTCTAGTTTGTAGAGATAAAATGTTTTTGAAGTTGGAAAGATTGAATAGGGTTGTAAAATGCTTTCTGGAGTAAAATATGAAATAATGTCATCCTCTGGCTATATTTTTTATTGAAGTTACACAGAGTATTAAAGAGTATATTGAAGAGTTTTATAAAAATTTTTTAAATGTAGACTTTGAAATGTTTAAACACCAAAAATACACAAATTAATTTTTTAAAGACAGGGCCACACTATGTAATACAACAACAGAGGGTAACTAACTTTATGCATCAGCCAAATGTGGTCAGCTTCTTGCTTAGTTGTCTAAACTGTTATCCTTTGTTCAAAATTCTGTGCATAAAGATCAAAATGTGCTTAACAGACAAATTTTTATTGAACAAATACAAAGCTCTTCAAATAATTATTTCTGGATTATTACAGAAATAATCTAGCCATTACAAACATAACAAGAGAAAGATTATTACATGAGAATATTTGGGAGCCATGTTTTAATGGAATATAAACTTTAAAAAGAAAGGCTGAAGTGATTTATTCCTGAAACCAGATCATGTAGAATCATTCACTAAAGATTAAAATTGTACTGAGTAATAATGTGTACAGTATGTTTCTTTGGGGAGTTATGATATGTAGTGCTGTAATAGAGTCTCATGCTTTATATCTATCCCATTTATTGAAGTAATAAAATTGTTTTAAATGCATGATTGGAATTTATATGATAGATTGTCAATTTAAAGGAAAATTATACTTGCTTATATTTTGAGAATTTTAGTAAATCGTTACAGTCCAAATGACAATTATATTTCATAGTGTTAATGAAATTTGAGATTGTATTTTTGGCGCAGTCAATATATAATCTGGTTAATATGAGGCTTCCTAACAAATGTGTATAATAATCCTGCTGAAATCTAAATTTTAGAGCAGCAAATTTGAGAACCAGATGCCAGCATTCAAAGCATTCAACAAAAAATGTCACCCCATGAACACTTGGAAAGATCAGTTAGATCTGTTTGTGTGTATGTGTGAGAGAGAGGGAGAGAGAAGAGAAGATAACAGAAACAAGGACAGGTTAGCTTTGCTCTTTGTTCAAGGAGGCAATTTTGGGAGGGATATAGATAAAAACATGGGCTGCTCACGCCCTTTGGAACTCACATCATATCACACTTGTCCTGGATCCAGGGCATAGAGCTGGGCTGGGTTTTCATGCCTTGTTTGGTACAATTTCTCCTTGCTATTTTCCTATTTCTCCATTTTTTAATTAGAATGCTGACTCTGTGCCCGTTTCTTTCTGAAACATTTAACTTTTCTTTTCTTATTAAATTTCCAGAAGCTCATAAATGAGTTTTCCTTGAATCCCTAAGGAGATTTTGGACATAATCTCATTATGAAGCCCAGGTCAGCTTGGAACTCACAAGCTGGCTTGGCACCCACCACAGCCTCCTAAAGCCTAAGGTTACAGGTATATGCCACCATAACTTCCTAGATTTGCATTTGTCCTTCCTTTCTTTCTTTCTTCCTTCCTTCCTTCTTTCCTTCCTTCCTTCCTTCTTTCTTTCTTTCTTCTCTCTCTCTCTCTCTCTCTCTCTCTCTCCCTCCCACACTCTATCCCTCTCTTCCTCTTATTCTGTCTCTCTGTGTCTCTGTCTTTCTTTTTCTTAGAACTGGAGTTTGTACTTGATGCTTATTATTCCAGAGCAGGTACTCTACAACTTGAGCTACAACTCCACTCTATTTTTCTAATGGTTATTTTGGAGATGGGATTTCACAAACTACTTGCAGGGACTGGCCTCAAATGATGAACTTCCTGATCTCAGCCTCTGCAGTTGTAGGATTGTAGATGTGAGCCACTGTCACCAGGCTTGGGTATGGACTTTTGAGCAATGCTGGAGCTACTAAGACTTTGAGAGAACTCTGTGATAGGCTAAATGCATTTGTCATTGTGAGATGGACATGCGCCTTCAGGACCAAGAGCAGAATTTTTTAGTTTTGATCTTAAATGTCCCTCAAAAGCTCAAATGCTAAAAGTTTGTTTGACAACCTTTGGTGCTGTTGGGAGGTGGTGGAATGTTTAAGAGGTGGGCTCTTGTGGAAGGAAGTCAGGTCACCAGGGTTTGAACCTTGAAGGGGATATTGGGACCTGCTTCTTGGCTGCTGAGATGAATAGGTTTCCTTCCCCCTGGTCTCTGGCCATGATGCACTGTTTTGTCACAGGCCCAAAGCAAAGTGAACAAATAGCTGTGGACTAAAACCATGAGCAAAAATAAACTTTTCCTCCTTTAAGTCACTTAGGTAGTTTATCACAGTGATGAAACGCTGAAAAACACACTGTTTCACGAGGTTCCTGAACCTCCAGTTTAGTCATATGTCTTGGTCTTCTGTTTGAAAATTGATGGATTACAAAACTGTTGAGAACTTAAACATGATCCAGTAGATATTAAATAAAAGTGACAAATTAACCTTACATTTGGTTGTTAGCCTGTTAATATTTCATATATTTACAAATTCAATATGTATTGTTTATTCCCCCACTAACAGTACTGCACTATAACTACTGAGAGGAAATGCTGAGATGCCACTTGCTTTGTGGAAGGCCTCTACAGTTTTATTTAAAGGCTGTCATTTTGTTTAGGCATTCTCTCTTTTGTTATCCAGATACTGTATTTTTTAATTGACACTAGCCATTTTATTGAAAGTGCTATGCTATTTTATCAGAATACATACAAATTAGCTTTCCCATGTTTTTCTTTATTTTCTACTTCCCTTGTTTTCTTCCTGCCTGATTTGAGACTTTGATTACTAGCAGCTTTTAACACAAGATTTGTTAGATTCTGAAAAAGACAAGTGAAGATGAAATCTCCTTCAAGGAGTTCCATCAGCTACTAAAGTTAATGAATGAGTTCATGCTTAATTTCCAAAGACTAATAATTGCTTATCCTACAAATTCTTGTAGGTGTGGTTTTATGTAAGTAGAGGAGACAGAAGGAAAGAAATTTTGTAGCACATGCATAAAAAATATCCAGAAAATTTTTTGTCATAAAGGCTAGCAGTATGGAGAGTGAATGCATTTGTTGAGAGAAGAAACTAGGTCTATCAATTTCCTAATCATATATTCAACTGATCTCTGAGAAAAAGGATGTAATTCACAACAAAACTAAGCAAACATTTCAAAGAAAATGCAGCAGAAATTGCACATGTAATTATTCATTTAGAAAAATTGTAATTTAGGTATGCACTATGTGTGAGGCATTATTGTTTACTGAATAAAGCTTCTCAATGTGGAAAGGATCTGTGTAAGAGCAAATATATTTCCCTTACAGATAATGGAGAAAATTCAGGAAATCTATTAGGAAGGGGGACTTCCTAATAAGACTTAGTTTAGTTTCTCTGGAAGAAGAATTGGGGGAGTTTTTTGTTCACATTATTTACTGGGGAAGTGCTCTCAGCAAGAGATAAGGAAGGTAGAAAGGACAGGAGAAGTAGTCTGTCAAGAATGTAGTTTTATCTTCCATTGGTTTCACTCTGATCCAGTGGAGAAGCTTTGAGCAGTGATTGTACTATAAAGTTGTTCTTTCTTTGATGCAAAGTGCTGAGATTATGCAGCTTTTTGCCAATCTCTGGACCTTGGCACTTCAACAAAGGAGGTGGCAGCCTCAACTAATTTTCTCAGTAATGTTCAAGGAGACTTTCTCTACACCTACTTGGAGAGTTCTCATGTGTAATCTAATGGAAGGAGCATTTTGCTTCTGAGGCTTTCTTAGATTTATTACTTGAGGTAGACCCTATTTTTCTGTGAAACTTTTATGAGTCAAAAGCTACTCAGTACAGGGGTAGGTACAACACCTTGGAACAAAAGAAAGGTACCTGTTGGGGATCAAGCTTTTTAACACATTCATGGCCCCTTTCTGTTTCAAGAAATGGTGTAAATGATAAAGAAGTGATGCTCTTTAGTGGAGAAATTATTCTGTGACAAACAATGAACACATTAATAGTCATAAGAGTAGTTTTTGTACTTTCACCAAAACTTGTATTAAAAATGTATCAAATTAAAAGTAGTCATTTAATATAAATAAAAATCATGCTAAACTTATTGTTTCTGAGGAGGGGATTTACCTTAGGGTGATTGTACAGATAAAAGTCTCAGGTGAGGAGTGAATAGAACTTGCTTTGTTATAACTCCAAAACCAAAGGCAGCCCTCCCTCTACCAGCTAAGTCAGTGACCACCCAGAGAATCAATGTAGACCAAGGAAACTAGTTGAAATTTGGATTTAGATTCATAAAGATAAATCTACTTAATGGGGAAGAACAAGCCAGGATCTATGGCATAGAGGAAAGCCATGGACTAGTATGTGATAGAAGGATGCTATGTCGACACTGCTCTACAGAGGAAACCTGCAGGCAAACACATGGGGATAGTATTAGCCCCATGTGTAAGAGGAGGGACCAAGTGTATGGCATGGTAGGACAGAGAACTGAAAGGTCAATCACACTTCCTTGTCCAGCCAGTGCAGGCTGCACTGGTTTGATTGCTTTGTATACTCATCAAGGTACAGACATAAGGAAAAGCACCCACTGTTCTGATGAGACTCAGCCTGCAAATAGTCCATTATCATCTAACTTCTTTTGATATCAGAGAGTTAAAACAGCTTCCCCACTCACAATGTAAACTGCAAAAGACAAGCCTAGGGTTGGGGAACCCACTCTCTTCCTCAGCAAGGAAAACACATTGACTAGTGACTTTTTTGTTGTTGTATGTGTCTTTTCTTCTGTTTTGTTTTTCTATGTACTTATTTTATTGTGTTCTCCCTCAGTATTTTTTATAATACTTCACAATTTCCTATCACTCTTTTCTCTGTTTTGTATCCCCCAACACCTTTTGTTTATCACTTAGTTATTAGTAGCTATAACTCTTATACTTTTTAAAATCCTATCTTGCCTTACAAATACCTCAGTTCTTTTCTAACCGTATTATTAGTATAGTTAATTGTAACAATAGTTTTCTAAAACTACACTTAAATATCCTGTTTATTTTTGAGTTGTTATCCTTGTGACTGCTTTCTTTCATCAGAGTGATAGTAGGTGAGATAGCCACACAAAGAAGCATGCCCATTATGAAGAACCTCCAAAATAAAAATAACCCCCCCCCAAAAAAACAAAAATTGAAAAGGATATCTATCTTAACAGATCTGTCAATTGCAACATAGGGATAAAAGCAGTATAAAAAGAAAGGCTATATGACTCCTTCAAAAGCTCATAACTCTTCATACCTGAATCTAAAGACACAAATGTTTGAAATGCCAGAGAAAGAGCTTAAAGTGCAGTTTTGAAACTGGTCAATGATCTAAAAGAGGATTACAAAAACTACATGAAGTAAGGAAGTCAATCCAAGAAATGGATGAGAAAGTCTGCAATATGGATGAGAAATTCAGTAAAGATATTTAGATTCTAGAAAATAACCCAGAAATTCTAGATATGAAAAACTTAATAAATCAAATAGAAATATTATAGGTAGACTTGGTCAAGGAAAAGTATTATCACAGATTGAAGACAAGTTCAAAGAAATATTACATTCAAACAGCAATCAAGAAAAAAGATACATAAGTGTGACCACAACTTTCAAGAACTCTGGGTCACAATCAAGGTTCCAAACCTTAACTGGCAGGGTGGTTCAAGTGTTTCAGTTCCTGCCTAGCAAGTGGAAGACCCTGTGTTTAAACCCTAGTACCACAAATATAAGTTACCAAACCTAAGAATCCATGGGGTACAGAAGGAGCTGAAATATAAAATAAAGGCATAGAAAACCTATTCAATGAAATTATTACAGAAAATTTCCTAATCTAAGGAAAGATATGGACATTCAAGAATAGGAGTCATTTGGAACTCCAAATAAACATGACCAGAAAAGAACCTCTCTATATCCATCATAGTTAAAATGCCAAGACTAGAGACCAAATAGAAAAGGATATTGAAAGTTGTACAAGAAAATCACCAACTTAACAAAGGCAAACTTAACAGACCTCCCAGCAGAAACTCAAAGCAGGAAAGCATGAAATGATAATATTAAAGCACTAAGAGTAAATAACTATCAACCAAGATTACTGTGTCTATGGAGAAATGAAGGACTTCCAAGATAGAAACAAACTAAAGCAATTCTGACAACTCTGTCACCATTGCAGAAGGTACTTAAAGGAATAAAAAATACAGAGGAGGAAGTAAGACAGTCACAAACACATGAGCTTAGGAAAGAATAAATTTGATGAGAATGCATGAACCCATGAGAATGAGGAAAAATAAAAAAAAGTTCAACTCAGCAAACCAGCATAAGGAAGAAAGAAAAGAGCAAACAGTTATGAAATCACCAGGACAATAAAAAAATAAATTTTTATGAATCAGTAAATACTTCACAATAATAACTAAAAGTGCAAATGGTCTAAACTATGCAATTAAAAGACACAGACTGGCTGATTAGGTTAAAAAAAACAGCATCCACCTGGCTGTTTGGCACCCACAAACTGAAAATGAATGAGGAATAGTTTTCCACATATTGACAATGTATTCATCAAGTCAAAATTGCTTAGAGGTGATCAAGAAAGTCACTACATATTAATAAGCAGAACAATCCATCAAAAATATATCTCTCATACATGCAAGAAATGTTGGTGCATTCAATTTCACAAAACAAAATTATTGGTATAAAGGGAGAGGTAGAAATGCATAATAATGTTTGACTTTAAAGAGCAACTATGTCAATGTGACTCAAATTATTATAAAATGAAAATCAAAAGAATTTGACCAAAATCACCATGTAAAGCAGTAATAACCTGATATAAAAAACAAATAAAAACACAGCAAAAAAGAACAGTATAGACCTATTTCCTTGATGAACACAGATGCAAGAATCCTTAATGAAATACTTGCAAACAAAAATCAGCAACATATATACCATTATCAAGTTGGTTTCATTCCAGGGATTCAAAGATGGTTCAGAATATACAAATCAGTAAGTGCAATACAGCACATAATCCTAACGAAAGAGATGAAAAACCTCTACAATATAAACAACAAAAATCTGAAGAAATAAATTGGAGAAGGAGCTAGGATATGAAAAGAACTCCCATATTCATGGACTGATAGAATTAATATTGTGAAAATCAATTTTTACCAAAAGTGATCTATGATTCAATGCAAACTCCATTAAAATTCCAAAGACATTTTACACATGAATTAAAAAATCCGAAAATTTATGTGAAAGCACAAATACTCTGAATAGCCAAAGAAATCCTCAACAAAAAGAGCAAAGCTAGAGGGATTTTAGCAGCTGACTTCAAATTATACTGCAAAGTGGTAAAAATACTAATAGAAATAGTAATAAAAACATTACAGTAGTGGCAAAAAAAAAAAACAGGCACAAACATGAATGGAACAGAATAGAAGACTCGGAATAAAGCCCACACAACTATAATCATCTGCATCTCAACAGAAATGCCAAAAGATACATTGGCTTAAAGACAGGCCTCTTCATTAAATGTTGCTGGGAATACTGGATATCCACATGTAGAAGTCTGAAACTAGGACCCTATCTCTTACTTTGAACAAAAAAAGATCACTTCAAAATGGTCCAAATTCCCAAACATAAAGTCCAAAACTTTGAAACTACCAGAGGAAAAAACAGGGGAATCACTGGAAGACAGGCAATGATTTTCCAAATAGAACTCCAATAGCTCAGGAAATAAGAGCAAGAACTGTCCCATGGGATTGTGTTATATCAAAACCCTTCTGCATGTTAAAGAAAGGGTTACCAGAGTGAAGAGACAGCCTACAAAATGGGAGAAATATTTCAACGCTATTCATCTGACAATGAATTAATCATGAGCATATAAAAAAACTAGAAAAATTAAACAATAAGAGAACAAATAATTTAATGTATAAATAAGCAAATGAACAGTTTAAAAAATAATGCCCAATAAGTACACAAAAACTATTCAACCTACTTAACCATAAAGAAAATGCAAACCAAAACTACCCTGAAAACCAGGTGTGGTGAAGTGTGACTATACTTGGAAGGCTGGAGATTTGCAAGTTTAAGTCTTTACTGAGGCACTGTCTCCAAAGGCCACAGCAATCAAAACCAAAACAAGCAATCAAACAAACAAAAAACTACACTCACATTCAATCTCTTCCTAGTCAGAATGTTTGCTATCAAGAAAACAAGCAACAACAAAAACTGATGAGGATACAGGGAAAAAGGAACCTTTATTCACTGGTATTGGGAATGTAAATTAGTCCAGCTGGGATGTAGCTCGGTGGTACAGTGCTTGCCTAGCATGCATGAGGCCCTGGGTTCGATCCCAGCACCAAAAAAAGAAAAAAAAAAAAGAAAAGACAAAAAAAAAGCTTCTCCTCAAAAACTTAAAAATAGAGCTGCATTTGACCAGCTATACTACCTGTGGGTATATACCCCAAAAGATTCAAGATCAGCATCTAATAAATAAAGCAGCACTATTCACAACAGCCAAGTTACAGAATCAGCTATCAGCTTAGGTGCCCATCAAAAAAGCAATAGTAATAAAAACAGCATGGTACTGACACACACACACACACACACACACACACAGGTACACACATGCATACATTCACAAAACCATGAAGATACATGGAACAGAATAGAAGTCCCTAAAATAAACCTAAGCTATAGCCATTTGACCACTGACGAATAAGCCAGGAAATAACAGCAAGAATTGGCAAATAGGATTACATCAAACTAAAAGGTTCTGCACAAAAAAGGAAACAATTACCATAATGAAGAGACAACACACAGAATGGGAGAAAACCAATGCCAGTTTTTCAAGTAAAGGATTAATATATAGAATATACAAAAATCTAAAAAAAATTAAACAGCAAAATAACAAATAATTCAATTATTAAATGGAATAAAACAGATATTTCTTAGAACTACAAGTAGTTAATAACCACATGAAGAATGTTTAACTTCTTCATCCATAAGGGAAATGGAAATCAAAACATTATTGGGATTCCATATCACCTGTCAGAATGGCTATCATCAAGAAAACAACAAATGCTGGTGAGGATGTGGGGGAAAGAGAACCCTTATACACTGCTCATACACTGCTCATGGGAATGTAAACTAGTGCAAAATCCATGGAAATCAGTATGAAGTCTCATCAAAAAACAACACACACACACACACACAAAATGCTAAAAAATAGACCTACTTTATGACCCTGCTGTACCATACTATGACAATTATCTAAAAGAGTACAAACCAACATACAATAGAGATACCTGCACACACATATTCATGGCAGCACTATTGAAAATAACCAAGCTGTGGAATCGGCCAGTGCCCAACAATTAATAAATTAATAAGGAAAATACTGTACATACACACACTGGAATAAGGAAGAATGAAATTGTTATTTCCAGGGAAATGGATAGAACTAGAAGTCATCATATTTAGTGAAATAAGCTAATTTCAAAAAACAAAATATTGTGTTTTCACTCATATGCAGATTCTAGAATTGAAGTGATGATAATGAGAATGATGATACTGATGATGATGGAATATGACTATAAAAGAGGGAAATTCAGAGGAAACCCATCAGAGAAGGAGAGGGTGATGAAGTGAAGAAATTTGAAGTATTATATATATATATATATATATATATATATATATATATATATACACACACACACACATATACATGTATATAGGTTTGTGTGTGTGTGTGTGCATATATATTTGCACATATTGTGTAGATACCTCCTGCACATAGGGCAAATACTGGAAGACAGGCATTGACTTTCCAAATAGAGGTCCAATACCTTAGGAAAGAACAGCAAAAACTGGCCCTTGTGATTGCACTATATCAAAATGCTTCTGCATGACAAAGGCAATAATCATCAGAGTGAAGAAACATTTTGTAGGCTTATCTCATGTCCCACACAATCTTGTCCTAGAAACCTAACTGGGGGTGATGGAAGATGCATTAAAAGACAACAGACAGTAGGCCAAACGTGCATAAAGGTGGGTCCAGGTAGGCTGGGAGCTTGGATGGAGACACACCAATATCCCACCTCCAGTGAGTTTATTATATGCAGTGGCAACACAAGGTGGAGAGGCAGTTCTCAGGGGATGGGGAAGGGCACTGTAATCTCCAAGAATAGGAGGCACCTGTGATAGCTTCTCTCTGAATATAAACACACAGGCTTACAAAAGAGGATGCAAATCTAGTCACTTTCTCCAGCACAATTTATTGAATATACCTTGAAGATCAGAAGGAACACCTCCATTATATGATAAATTTCTAACATGTCTTGGTCTATTTTCAAATGATTGGTGGTGTTGCATTGCTCTATTCCCATACCAAGATTGTTGAATTTATATCCTAGCATCAAGTTCCCTATAATTTACTCCCCCCACTGGCATTGTTAACAGGAGTAACTTGAGATTATTACATTCTGATTTGCTCACTCTCACAGACATTCTACTGGAGTTTGAGGTTAAATTCTATTTTTATAATTTAATTTGGGGAAAACGTGACTCATTTACAATATCAGTTCTTTTAATATTTTTCCATTTATGAAAGTACCGTTTATGATTCACCACAGAAGTTTACATTTTTCTTCTTTTTAGGAGCTCTACTTTTTTTGTGTGTTATACTGGAGTTTGAGTTAGGACCTTGCTCTTTTTAGGCAGGTACTCTACCACTTGAGCTACATCTCCAGAGATTAAAGTTATTTTTCAAATAGGTTCTTGTGTTTATGGCTGGGCCATCCTGAGTGCAATTGATGCCTCCCTTGTAGCTGAGATTACAGATGTTTTATACCACACTCACAATTATTGATTGACATGGGGTCTTGCTAACTTTTTGCCCAGAACCTTGGACCATATTCCTCTCAATCTCTGCCTTCAGACTAAGTGGAATTACAGACGTGAGCCAGAGCACAGCTCAGGAATTCTACATTTTTTTTATTGATATTCTTCAAGATTCTCTTTTTTTTTGGCAATGAAGGGGTTTGAATTTAGGGTCTTGCATTTGCTAGGCAGGCACTCTACCACTTGAGCCTTACCCCCAGTTTATTTTTTGTTTAGTTTGTTTCAATGTTCCTTTGGTACTGAGCTTTGAAGTCAGGGACTCTCACTTTCAAGACAAGTTCTCTACCTCTAGAGCCACAAACCCAGATGAGATTCTCTTGTGTGTTGCCCCCATTATCGTTGCTTGTCAGTTACTGATTTTATATAGAAAAAATGATTGTTTTCTTTTTCTGTATATTTCCAACTTGCTGGAAATATTTTGCTTTTTCAAATTTCTTGTCTGATGTTTTGAATTTGCTGACCATCTTATCAATTAAAAACACTTAATTTTATTAAGGGACTCCATTCCTATTTGTTTTGAAATCAATGGTGTTGGGAAAAAAAAAGAAATGTAGAGATTCTCTAGAGTCCTTTTGAAGACCTCAGAAAGGTTCATGGTGTATCTGACAAAACTTTCAGAAATACAGAAGTCTGCAAGGTGCTTCAAGTGGCATGGCATTACCCTTCACATCCATGCATGAAATAAAATGATGAAACCTCTTGCAATTGCTTTAAGTGGGGCAGGGAAAAGGTTGCAGAGAGGAGATGGTGGGGGCCTCTAACCAATGTACAATTGTAAGGTTATTGGAATTGGCACAATGAATTCCCCCTGTACACTGAATATATGCTAATGAAAATGGGAAAAAAACAAGCTTGACAATGTGGACAAGCTTCACATGAAGGTAAATGTCAATGTCAATTCTCAACAGGTTTAGGGTGGTGTTTTTGTTCTACTGACATAACCCTCCATGAAATTAATGGACACCCCAAAGATTTTGAAAAAATTGCTCTGGCTGAGGCACTGATTTCATGAGCTTAATGGGAGTATAAATTCCAAAGTGGGAGTCGCCTCCTGACACTTTCCTGCCCATGTCCCCAGCTGTGTAAGTTCAGGACTCAGTATGTTGTTCCAGGAGATCCAGATCAACAGATGTGATTGATGTGAAATAAGGCTCATGAATGATTCACTCATGTGAACCTTCCCAGAAATAACAATAAGATGAGTAGACTTAAAAACAAAATTATACAAAAGCACAGGGAAGCATTCAAAAGCAGTAAAAGGAAAAGCTGTGTTTACACTCAGAAGCACTAATGGAAATGGGAAGGTTGTGAGTGTCTGGTCTCTGGTGTGACAGGGCTCTTGCTACTCATGGCTCCTGTTGCAAACACTGGAGGAGGAGTCACAGCCCTTCCTGCTCAAGATGGCAGAGGTCATAGGTCAGAGAAGAAAACCAGTTACTACATTGAAGGGGAAACATTGTCAGCAAGGGACCTACCTAAGGCATGAAACTTGCATGAGTATGAACTGCACCAAGGAGCTCAATCATATCTGCGTGAGGAAATTACCAGGAGGCCCAGCAAAGGACAGCTGGAGACTAGAGAAGTGTATTTGAATAATATACAGCAAATCAAGGCCTGTGCTTTTGCTGTTTTTAAATCAGGTTTACTGGACTATAACTTAAAACAATAACATTTCCACTTTTAAATAAAATTCAATGTAGTTCAACAAACATACAGCTGTAAAAGCACCAACACGCCACTGGGTACCATATTTTCATACCTTCAGAAATGCCTGCTGCCTCTGCATTCTCTTGCTGCTCCATCATTGCTCCTGTCAATCAGTCATCTGCTCTTTGTCTCTGCCATTTGCCTTCTCTAGAATTTCACAAGCATACAGTTTCAAATGTTGTACCTTTTTTTAAATGTTCTCTATAATTTAACATAATGCCTTTGGCTATTTTGTTTGTTTGCCAGGGGCTATGATAGTTAATCACTATTTTATTCTTTGTGTTGTTGGTACTGGGATTTGAACCCATGCAGTACTGCTTGCTATGCAGGGGCTCTACCACTTTAGCCATGCACCTAGCCAGCATAATGGTTTTGAGAATTATGCAGATTGTGTGTCAATGGTTGATTCCTTTTTAAAAAATTGATTTGTAGTAATGCACTGTGTGTATGTGCTAAATGTGTTTACCATTCACAGAAGGATGTGGCAGTCATGTTGCTTGGTTTTGTGTTATTTTGAATACCTCTGCTATACGCATTTGAGTACATGTCATGGCATGGATACGTTTCTGTAATTTTTGAGTAGATAGCTAGGACTGCAAATACTGGTTCATATGATAAATGTAGATTTAGCTTTATAAAAATAAAGCAAAACAATACAAAATTTCTAAACAAATGGCTTTGCACACTGGCTGAACCATGTGGAATTCTTACTAAAAATATGCTAAAGTTCTAGATGCTCCCTATGCTCACTGACATTTAGTATTATCACTTCAAAAATTTTTAGATGATGTAGTATGTATTGAATGGAATATAATTGTGGTTCTCTGTAGATTGTCTATTTCATATTTCATTGATTTCTATGTTTAATTTTTCATTCTTATTCTTTCCTTTGTTTCTCTAGTTTTTATGGTAGAAAACTAGATTATTGTTTTCAGTTCTTGCTTCTTTTATTATATAAATATATAAGCCTTAAAGATATTCCTTATGATTTAGTTTTCACCAATTAATTAGAGTATGTGATTTAACTTCCAAGCATTTTTAAAACAAATTTTTAGTTTATGCAGTGATCACTTTTAATGATTCCAAATGCTTCAAAGTTATATTGAGTTCTTTAATTGTAAAGAATTTGAAATTCTATCTAGCTCTTTGTATTTTTGTGATACATTCTGCAGTTTTCTTGGCAGAATGTTTTAAAGATGTCAGTTAGGTCAAGTTAGTTCATAATTGTTCTCACTTCTTTCACATACTTATTCAATCTCTCTAAATATTTGACTAATAACTGAGAGATGAATATCAGACTAAAATATAAATTTTTCAATTTGTCTATCCTTCATTGATGCTATACATTTTTGCTCAAGTTTTAGATAGTAAGTGTTATTTTGTTTTTTGCTTTAAAACCCACTATGGCAATTTCTTCATTTTATATTTAAAGTAATTATCAACATAGTCTGCAATCTATGATATCAGCCACATATGCTATCAACAATAATAGAAATGGAATAATGATGGACCTGGGGTATCAGAAGACAAAATGAGCCTGTTACCCCATTCCCCATGAGAGCACTGTGAGCCCCACATCCTGTAAAGTGACATTCAGCTTCACAACTTATGTCCCGGGATGCCTCAAAATGGCACAAGGCTGATAAGAAGGAGGCTTTCACAAAACTGTGTACATGTTCCTGCAGAGATATGTTAAAAGACCACTCCACCACTGCCTCCTGACTCCCTTCCCTAACAAAAAGGACCAAATAAAACAAAAAACCTTTGTAAACAATAGGCAACTACCAATGATTGGAGCAACCTATCTGTCTTTGGGGTAGCATTTCCTTTCTGTCTAATAAATCATACATTATATGATTACTTTTTGTTTCACGAGTCAATCTGCTGCCTCATGAGCCAATTCTTTGGCCCGTGAAGGTAAGAACTCTCAACACTGGCCTGCAACAATAAGAAATGCATTTCCATTTATAACACTATTCCCAGAATGAAATATTAACAATTTTTAAAATATGTACACAATTTCCACACTGAAAACTACATAACATATCTTAAAGCATAATGAAGTCCTATGTGAAAGAATAGAAATTCCTTATTCATAAGCAGAAAGATGCAATAGTTTTAAGATGTTAGTTCACTCCAAAATAATTCAGAAGGCATTCAAAGCACCAGGATGTTCTGTATAAACAGGTAAGGTGATGGTTAAATGTATATGGATATATGAATGGCATATAATAACCAATAATACATCAAAGAGGAAAACCAAAGGATTTATCAGATCTAGTTGTAGTCCTAAGTATAAAGCTGTAGAAATTAATACATTGCAGTGAAGGGTGCTTATATAGGATGATGAATGGAATAAAGACTATAGAAATAGACTTACAACATATCATCAAAACATTTTTAATTAACTTGTGAAAGCATTTCAATTATTTCAACTAATTCTGCTAGAACTACTGTATATGGATGAGAGAAAAACAAAAATTGACCCTAATTTTACTCCATACTTAAATGTATCATGACTTAAATAGAAATACTAAGCCTATATGACTAGTAGAAAAAATATTTGGGTCCTGAGTTAAACAAAGATGTCAATGAGACACAAAAAGTTTGATTCCTAAAACAAAAAATGTTAAAAATATATATATGTACATATACTCACATATATTATGTATAGACAGATATGTACATGTACATATGTATGTATATAATATCTTAGATAAGTGTGTGTCCTGAATAAAAATAAAATCTCTATGAGTCAATAAAACAAATTTTCCAATAAAACTTAAGGAAAGCTTTTGACAAGCACCTTACTAAAGAAGATATATGAATGCTGAACAAGCATGTAAAAAAAGATGCCAAAGTTCTCCCTTATCATGGAAATGCATATTAACACCACACTGCAACACAACTACACACACTAGAATAGCTAAAATAAAAATATTGACAATATTAAGTGGTGGTGAAACAATGGAGTAGTTTGAAACTCTCACACATTTCTGGTGAGTGCAACAGTATTAGGATGTTTCTAAAATATAAATATAACCAAGTCATTCCAGTCAGAGGTCTTTCACAAAAGGACATGGAAAGTTATGTTCATTTATATATCCATGTTCACATTTTCTTAGGTATTTTATCCATAAGGACTCCAAACTGGAAATAAATGGGTAAACAAATTGAATATATTCACAAAATGAAATATTGCTTAGCAATAAAGTAAAGCAAATTAGATATTAACACAATGATAAGAATAAGGTGAAAATAACTAGTAGAAAGTGTCCATATTTGTAAATCTATTCAGTGTACAATTCCAGTTATATAAATCCTAGAAATGGGAACTACCCATGATGGCAATCATAGACCATCACTCCCTTGAGGATGGTCGAGAGATGGATGGTCAAAGGAGCACAAGTATATTTGGGAAGAAGGAAAACTGTGTCTTAATGATAGTCATTTAATACACTTTACATGACTGTTGCTTGTTGCACAAGAGTCACATGTGAATATAATTAATCATAAAACTAAAAAAAGCTGGCAATTTGTGCCTGGGAGGATTTCAGAATTGCTATGGCCTTGTTAGCTGCAATCCTTGCTTGCTCCCTCTTTCATCAGTACGTATACTGTGGCTCTCCTACATCTGCCCCATCATTTGTTTTGTGGGGAAGATAACTTTCACAGGTCTTAGATTTAAAAAATGTAATGTGAGAATCCTTATATGAGGAACCAGTTCAAAGGACATTCATGTGCATCTTTATCTGATTTTGATGAGAAAATCTTTGTCCCAACCTCAGCTGATATCACCTGCAGCCACCTGAGAGATGTCAAGCAAAATCTATCTTCAAACTTGGGGAGTAACCATATTGAGCCTCCTTTTACTAAGCCATTAAATATTTCTTAGTGTTTTGACACATGATGGAACACAATATTCTCTCTATATACTGCTTTCTCTGCCTCATCTCTATTACCATGGTGGTTTCTTGAAAGATACATTACTGCATTTTTTTACTCAATTTCCTCCTATTTTCTTAGTCATACCTCTGCTCATGTACATTTCTCATCATCACTTCATTGAAACCTTCTTAGTTGAAATCAGCAATCATTTCTATTTTGCTAAATAGAATGAATTATTAATTTTGTTAGAATTTTCTTTTTTCATAACATTTTCGTATATTGAACTCATTTCCTCTAAAGATACTCTATCTCTATATCTAAAGATAGTCTATACCAATAACCTTTCATGATTTTTAAATTTTGAGTAGCTTCTCTATTTTACAAGTTCTTTCTTTTCTATAAGACATTTAGAAATTATAGCTTTTCAATGATAAGCCTCAAGTCCTGTCCTCTTCTTTCATTATTCTCTATCTCCTCACTTAGTCTTACCCACAAATGCAGTTTTAATTATCACTTAGCACTCAGACTTAAGAATAGAAAACAGGATAAACTACTGAGATCCAGATCAACCTTCCAGCTGTTTTCCAAAGATCTATAATTGGATGTCCCAATACATTTGTAATCAACATGCTTAGGAATAAAACCATGGTTTATTTACTAAATAGTCATTTATTTTTGTGATCCTTAATTTCATAATCATGCTATTTAGTCTCACCAGCCAGAAGTTTAGAAGTCATTCTCAGCATCCTTTCTGCCTTATCTGCAGTATATCTCTATTGCTTGGCTATTAACTTCATCCCATTTCATCAGTTCTCAGTTGAACAAAATCAGCATTTGAGGTGAAAGATTCATTTCTTGTGTGGGACTATCCAATGCATTTTTATATATTTAACATCCCTGGCAAGTTAGCATATGGTAGGAGAAGTTGGGAGAATCATAATTTTGAGACCAGCATAAGCTGCATAACAAGACCTAGTCTCAAACAACAAGCTAACTAACAAACTAAGTAACTAAGAAATCTCCACACAGAGAAACAATGCAAAACCCCATCCACTGACTCTCACCTAATGAGTGCCCTTAGCCTTCCCATCCATTGTGAAATCTAAATCCCTCACTCACTTGCAAACATCTCTGGAGGATGAAGAGCTCCTTCTCCAGTTGAGAAGTGTTTCAGTGCCCAAGTCCATGTCATTTCTTATATGGACTTCAATAAACTTCAGAGTCTTTTCTAGATCATTTTCCCAATACTGTGCTGGTTTCATCTTCACACTGTAGCATATTGATCTTTTCATATGCTAAAACTGACAATGTGGCCAGCAACTTCCTCCATTCACAAAAGTTCTTCTTTTGTTGTTAGTTGTCAGTCAGTACTGTATGGTTTGTCTCTCTGCCTGACCAGTGCTCACTGTGGCTAGCTGTGTTGCAGTACACTGGACCATTCCCATCCCCTGGCCATGCTGGTTTCCATCTTTCCAGGGAGCTCTCACAGGTAGACATGTTTATTCTCACTAGAACATTCCTTCCTTCCCCTTTGGCCTTTGTGACTTATTTCTATTTCCTGGATCTCAGTAGCCTTCCTCAATAAGGTTTATCTGATTATCCTGTTCAAATACGTTCATAGAAACATCTGTTTTATCCTTTGTACAACTACAAGTTATTTTATGCTCATTGTGATTAAGCGTTAATTTATAATCTCCATAGTATGCAGATTATAACTTTTTCTTCACCAATTTTATGTCTACTTGCTGTATCATTTTCCAATACATTGTTGGTACTGACAAATATTTATGGGAAAAGTTCATTTTTTAGTAGACTGAAATGTGTATCTTTCATAATTGCTATTTTACACAGTAAGAAATTTAGACATAGGAGATTGGTTAAGCATATCTTAGAGAGACCCCAGAAAGCAGACATCATGCTTAGTGCAGTGTATAAAAAAAATAGGAGGAGAAGACAAGTTGGGTGCATCCATGGCAGTTCTGTTTTGGGATTTTAAACTCATTCTAATTTCAATATTGATTACTACTTAAAAAGAGTGCTTCACACTCAATTGACCAAAATCATTAGTTCATGATCAACCAAATTAGGATAAACAAAATGCAAGTTTATTTCTACTACATGTGTATGTTAGCATATTTAGAGTATGCAGTACATTTAATCAGTGTGCTAAGGTGAAAGGGTAACAAAATTTGTTATTTTAATTTGATTATTATTATCTGCTGATATCTCTATGAAATATTCATGACATTAACAATAAGGCAGTGGTTGTCATACACTGCATATCATAGAGAAATATTCTGCATTTCATGACTGATGCTGAATATAGAAACACATCTTCATTTGCTAATCATTATGACCAAGCTATTAGTCCAAGCAAAAACAACTATACAGCCATATGGCAGATTATTTAAGATCAACATAAAGCTTTAAAAATATACAGACAAGAGAAAAAAGTGCTGCAATGGGAAGTAAATTCCAGAGCCTATGAATTTCTATCCATTTTTTGCACTCAATGGTTTAAGTAGTTTCTTCTGAGGATACTGAGTGTGCAGGGGAGATGTGGATGGACAAGAAAATGGAAATATTTGGTGCAGAAGATTTCAGTTCAGTTACAGCAGTATTTATGACTATTTCAATACACAATAATAAATGGGGTCTTCAAAACATGGCACTAAGGTACTGTTAATATTCTTTCAAGAATTCCACAATTCTGTAGTGATTCACTGAAGTCAGGATGTTATGAGAGTCTCAAGAAACACACAAGAGGGTTTTATTGGTAAGCAGCAGGTAGAGGTCTGGCAGATGATGAAACAAAGTCTTTGCTTAGTGGAAGGGATAAGCAGGATAGGTAGAAGGATTATTGTGGCCCAAATTGGCACCTCTTCCTCTAAAAAAGTTAGGGCCATAAATAAAAGTTTACTGTTTCTGGATAGGAAAGAAAGTTTAAAACCATGACATTCATATATCCTTAAAGTTCTAAGTAAAATAATTTCCTTTCACCAGGGGGTAGGACCACTATGAAATTTTCACATTAGAGAGGAGCACTTAGAGAAAAGCAGGCTGAGGTGCGGATCAGAAGCCTGTGAACCAGCACTGGGCTGTGTGGGTTACCGTGGTGGTGTCTGTCCCATGTGGTCTTAGAGACAACCAAGTGCTTAGTGAGTTGGGTAAAGGTGATGAAAGAACAAAGGCAGAGCTTGGAGGTCCTACAGGTCAATGGCTACAACAGACCAAAAGTTGAGCAGTTTGCTGACAAGGCATTGAATGACTCCATCCTGGGTTCTCCTGTCAAGTATAGAGATTTGCCCAGAACAGTGCTGACTGATAAGGTTAGGGAAAACTTCCTGAGGGAAGATAGTGGTATTAGGGGGCCCAGGTATCAAAGAGCATAAGGACAGAGTGAGGAGCAGCACAGTGATCACAGTGACACCATAGGCACATCCATGTGCTTCTCCCAGTCCTAGGCTGTGTTATGAAAGTTTTGTGTTTCCTTTCATTTCTCCCTCCTCTTCCTCTGCTTGCTTCCTGTGCTTTGTAGCCATTTGAACTTTTTCTTTTGAAAATATTCTGTTCAGTTCATTTCCCCATTTCATCATTGAGTCATTGATTTTTGAGGAGTTTTGTTTTCTGAGCTCCCTGTATGTCCTCATTGTCAGTCCCTTGCCTCATGTATAGTTGGCAAAGATTTTTTTTGCATTCTGTGGGTAGCCTCTTCAATTTAGAGACCATTTCTTTGCTTGCATAGAATCTCTTTAATTTCATTCAGTCACATTTATCGAGCCTTTCTCTTCATCATTTAGCAAACTGAGTTCTATTGAGGAAGTCAATGCCTATGCCTGTTGCTTCTAGTGTTTTCCTTGTTCTTTACTGTATTAGTTTCAGGTCTTATATTAAGGTCCTTATTCCACTTTGAGTTTATAATTGTATAGCTTCACAAAGATGGATCTAGTTTCTGTTCTCTTTAGGCAGATATCCAGTTTTCCCAGCAACATTTGTGGAAGAGGCTGTCTTTTCTCCATCCTATGTTTTTGGTGCCTTTGTCAAAAATTAGCTGGGGATAGCTGTGTGGATTCATCTCTGGGTCTTATTCTGTTCCACTAGTCTTAATGTCTGTTTTTGTGCCAGTACTATGCTGCTTTTATTTCTTTGGCTCTGCTGTATAGTTTAAAGTCAGGTATTGTGGTACGTTTAGCATTGCTCTTCATGCTCAGTATTGCCATGGCTGTTTGTGGTTTTTGTGCTTCCAAATGAACTTTAGGATTGGTTGTTCAGTCTGTGTTATGAATGTCATTGGGATTTTGAGGGGAATTGAGTTAAACACGTAGATTGCTTTTGGTAGTATAGTCATTTTCATTATGTTGATTCTACCAATTCAAGAGTATGGAGATATTTCCATCTTCTGTAGTCTTCTTCAATTTCTTTCTTCAATGATTTGTTGTTTTCCTTGTAAAAGTCATTCACATTCTTTCTTAAGTGTATTTCTAGCAGTTTGAATTTTTTGAGATTATAAATACTTTTTGAGAATATAGGAATTGTTTACCAATATTCTTTCTCAGTCTGTTCATTGTTGATGTATAGAAAAGCTGTTGATTTATTGTGAATTGATTTTGTATCCTGCTATTTTGTTGAAGCTGTTTATGATGCTTGGAGTTTTTTTGTGTGTAGTATTTCAGGTCTTGTAGATCCAAGATAATATTGTCTGAAAACAGGGATTGTTTGACTTCTTCTTTACCTATGTGTATTCCTTTTATTTTTTCTTCCTCTCTTGTTGTTTTGGCTAGAATTCCAGGACTTTGTGGAATAGGAGTGAGGATAGTGGGCACCCAAGTCTCTTTCCAAACTTAGGGGAAATGGTTTCAGTTTTTCCCCATTAAGTATGATGTTGGCTATGGGTTTGTCATATATAGCCTTTCTAATGTTGAGGTTCATTCCTCTTATTCTTAGTTTCATCAGAGCTTTTGTGCAAAAGGATGGTGAGTTTTACTGAAGGCTTTTTCTGCTTCTACTGAAATCATAAAGTAGTTTTTGTCATTGCTTCTGTTAATATGCTTTATTACATTTAATGATTTCTATATTTTGAAGCTAACTTGGTCATGGTCTTTGAGCTTTCTGATATTCTGTTGAATTTAATTTGCCATTATTGATTGGGGATTTTTGCATCTATTCTCATTACAGAGATTAGCCTGTAATTCTCTTTTTTTTTAAGTCCTTTTTCAGTTTTAGGATGAGCGTCATACTGGCATCATAGAATAAGTTTGAAATGTTCCTTCCATTTATATTTCATGGAAAAGGTTTCAGAGTGTTGGTTTTGTTCTTAAAAGGTCCAGTAGCATTCAGTGGAGAATCTGTCAGTTCCTGGAATTTTCTGTTTTGGGAGACTGTTGTTACTTCAGTTTCACTGCATATTAAAAATCTGTACAGGTGTTCAATATCCTCTTGTTTCAATTTTAGATGGTCACATGTATCTAGAAATTTGTGTATTCTAGATTTTCCAATTATTTAAATATAGGTTTTGAAAGTAGTCCCTGATGATTCCCTGGATTTCCTTGGTGTTTGTTATTATGGCCCCCTTTTTTTCTGATTTCATTAATTTGAGTATTTCCCCTCCTCATTATAATCAGATTTGAGAGGGGTTTATCAGTCTTGTTTATTTTATAAAGAGTAAGTTTTTGTTTCATTGATTCTTTATATTTTTTTGGAGGGGTCTCTATTTCATTGATTTTGACCTTCTCTCCTGCTTGTTTTGGGTTTAGCTTGTTCCTATTGTTCTAGGAATTTGAGATGCAGCATTAGATTTATTTGAGAACTTACTTTGTTTTTAATATATGCACTCATTGCTATAAACTTTTCTCTTAGGACAGCCTTTACTGTGCCCCACAGATTGTGATAGCTTGTGTTTTCATTTTTATTAAATTCTGGTAAGATTTTGGTTTCCTTATTTCTCTTATGACTTACTGATCCTTGAGTATCTTGTTGTTAACCTTCAAATTGTTTGAGTATTTTCTTCTGCTTCTTTTGTTTTTGAGTTCTAGTTTTGTTGGGTTGTGGGCAGACAGTATGCAGGGGATTATTTCAATTTTCTTATGTCTCTAGAGACTTGGTTTGTGCCCTTGTACATGGTCTATCTTGGAGAAAGTTCTATGCACTTCTGAGAAGAATGTAAATTGTGCTGTTGCAGTATGAAACACTATGTATCCATCTGTCAGGTCCATTGCATCTATGGTGTCTTTCTGTTGAATTTCTTTGTTGATTTTGTTCTTTTTATTACTCATCTCTTGGTGATAAAGGAGTATTACAATCTCCCACCACTATGTTGTAATCTGTCTGTTATTTTATGTCTATTAATGTATGTTTAATGAAGTTGGGTGCACCAAAATTGGGTGCATATAAGTTGATCATTTTTATTTCCTCTTGCTATATTGCTCTTTTTATTAGAATGAAGTGCCCTACTTTGTCTCTTCTGACCAATTTAGGTTTGAAATCCACTTTATCTGATATAAGTATTGCTCTTCCTGCCTGTTTTCAGGACCACTAGCTTGGTAAATCTTCTTCCACTCTTTCCCTTTAAGACAATGTTTCTTTCTGTCAATAAGGTGGATTACTTGTAAACAATAGATTGTCAGGTCTTCCTTTTTAATCCAGTGTGCCAAATAATTTATTTTGATGGGGAAGTTGAGTCTGTTAACATTCAGTGTTAATAGTGAGAGGTATGTGAGACTCCTGCCATTTACTTTTTTGGTTGTTAAGGATTTATGTGTATGCATCCACTTACATGATACACTTTGAGTACTTGTCTGCTCTTCTCCTGAGGTTTAGTATTTTCTGCCCTTTCATCCTTATGTTTGTTTTCATCTCCTGTGTGAAGGGTTCTTTTCAGAATCTTCTATAGTGGTTGTTTGGTGGTCATCTATTTTTTTCAATTTCTGTTTATCACAGAAGAATGTTTTTCCTCCATCAATTTTAATGATAACTTTGCTGGGTAGAGTGTCCCAGGACTGAAATTATTTTCTTTCAGTGCATGAAATACCTCACTCCATGCCCTTGCTTTTAAGGTTTCTTGTGAAATCTGCTGTTATTTTGGTGACTTTACCTTTATATGTTATTTGACTTTTCTCTCTTACTGCCTTCAATATTGTTTCCTTGTTCTATGTGCTAGTTGTTTTAATGAAAATATGCTGTGGAGAGGTTCTATTTTGGTCATGTGTGCCTGGTGTCCTGAAGCTTCCCATACTAAATCAGCATCTCTTTCTTGAGATTTGGGAAATTTTCTGTTTTTATTTTGTTGAATATATTATATGTAACTTTGGCTTCCTCCTCTTCTCCTTCTTCAATGCCCATGATTCACAGGTTTGTTCTTTTAATGGAATTTCTGAGTTCTGGTGTATTCCATTCATAGCCCTTGAGTCTTTTGTCTAAAAAATATTCTTTTTTTTTTTATGTTAACATCTATTTTGTCTTTGAGCACTGAAATTCTGGCTTCCACTTGATTTTAGTCTACATAAGTGGCTTTCAGCTTTATTTCTGATTTGATTTAAAGAAATTTTTATCTGCAGCATTTCAGCTTCTTTTTCCTGAGGTTTTCAATATCTTTGTTAAACTCCTCTCTCATATCTTGTGCTGTCTTCTTTTTTTCATTTAGTTCTTTTTTAAAAAATAATTTCTTTATGTTCATTTTGGAGTTTCTGAAGTCCTCTCTGAGTTCCTTCAATTGATCTTGTGCCTTCTGAACTTTTTATTTGTATTGTCTTGATATTTTTTAGTTGGTTTTGTATATTCTCTCTAAGGTTTTCTTGAAGCTCCTCCAGAAGTATTTCCATTGGAATATTGAGAAACAGTGTAGAAATGCCAACAGGGCTACTGTTGATAAAAGAGCCAGAGAAAAACAACACATATGGCTGTCTTCCCAGCCCCAATGAACTTCGTGATAATTTCCAACATCTTCCCCTATTCCCCCTTCACAGGCATTTTTCTAATGTCTGTCCCTCTCCAACCTCTTTTTTCCTACTATAGGATGCATAAAAATCCCAGTCTGTAAGACAGGCGTGCTCTCACACCTCTCAGAGTGTTACTCTGATGTCTGAGGGTACCTCTCAGGTCTCTTCTCCCTAATAATCACCCACAGCTTACAAAGGTTGCAGATTCTTTCTCTGTCTCTCTTTCCCTTGCTTGTTCATTTTCTTTTCATTTGGTGCCAAAATCTGGAAGAGAATTTCAAGTAGGGGGAACACCCTTCTCAGGCTACCGCAATTCCATGGCAACCCTCATATGGTCAATGATGCACCCCTTGGGGTCTGCATTCCAGGGCTTATGTAAATGCACTAGGGCTAGGAGGTGCCTAAGCTCCCAGGAAGGATGTGACTGTGCCCAACTCCATCCCCATACTTCCCAACCTCTCTCCAAAACTCTCTTTCTCCCTGTTCTTTCCCTCCTCACTATCTTCTATATGACTATCACTATTATTCTTTCTGCTAAGTGTCCCCATCATACTGACAGTTCTTTTGGGCATAGTGTTAGGGGCAACCTTCTTGACTTGAGTCAAAAAGTTATTGATAGTCAGCTTTTTCTTCCTAATAGTCACCCTACTGTGGGGTCTGACCTTTTGGTCATGAATAAACCCCTAACTATGCATTCCTTTGACCTCTTACAGGGCCCTTCACCAATTCAACTCTGCCTACTCAACACTGGCTCCAATTTCTGTAGGGATGAGTGAAAAAGACCTGGCCTGTCTGGCACACTCCCCCTGTGGGTGTTTGGCTTCCAGTGACTCTGGCAACTGGCTACATAGGTTAGAGATGTCTGTCTACTGCCCTAGGTTCATTTTTACCAGTTTTGTATGCTTTCTCTGGGAGACACCCTAAAGAAAACTTTCTAAACCCAGTCATGGACAATACTCACTCTAAAATTCCCTCTGACTCACCCCTGGGGTGTCTTCTACATAACTTCATGAAATTAGGCATAAAGAGTGATGTAAAATAAACAAAGTTCATCCATTTTTCCATGCAAATTTGGCCACAATATAGATTAGATAACTCTTCATAGTGGCCTAAATTTGGCACTTTTGATCCCAATACTCTCTGAGATCTTGATAATTTTATTGTGAGAAATGACAAATGGCTAGAGGCCTCTTATCTTCAGGCTTTCTTTTATCTCAAGCCCTGACCTTCCCTTTGTTCAAACTGCAACCCTCCTCCAAGTCCTTCCTCTTGATTCTCACCCTTCCCCCTCAGCTTCTGCCCCCAATCCCCTCGCATCAACTATTGATCCAGATCCTGCCTACAAACAACCTCCTTACCAGTCCCCCCTACCCTCAACCCAACTCCTCCAATGTTCCCAGTGCCTCCAAGCCCCCTCTCCTCTCCATAAGACTCTTCCTGCCCTCTTTCCTTAGAAAGCCTTTCCTCAATCTTGGTCCTCTTCCTTCCTTTTTATCATACTCACACTTGATCCTGAACACATGCACCCACACTCCTGAAGCTATCCTTATCTACACATCCCCATCCCCCTCCAGTCCCCATTGTCCTCCTATGAGGTGGCAGGAGTGAAGGAACAATCAGAGTCCATATCCCTTTTTGTATGTTAGAAATCTCCCACACTGAACAACAATTGGGCTCCTTTTCAGACAATCCAACAAGATACCATAAAAAATTTCTCCATCTTACTTAAGCTTATATCTTCACATGGGGTAACATTTATAACATCATTAATGACACTCTCACCTCTCACAAAGGATGAAAAGGAGAGAATATGGAAGGCAGTGGAACAACATGCTAATCATCCCAATAGACATCCCCCCACTACTAAGCCAGTATGTAAGACCAAGCCTCAATGGCACTATCAAGATTGGGACCTAAGATCAAATTTTTGAGATCATATGATTTATCTATTGGCAGATATGGACAAAAATAGCCATAAACAAGTCAACTACAATAAGATCAAAGTAATCCCAAAAAGTACAGATGAAAACCTGACCTCTTTCTTAATTGCTTCATGGAGACAATGATTAAATACACTAATTTAAACCCCGACCCCAAGAGGGATGTATTTTCTCACATCTCCACTTTATCAGTCAGTTAGCTACAGACATCTGAATAAAGCTTCAAAAACTTGAAGAGGGTCCCCAGACCCCCCAACAAGTGTTAATAAACACAGCCTTTAAGGTTTTTAACAATAGGAAAAAGGAAGTCAAACAATTAAGGGACAAAAATACCCACAGATAATATCAAATGTTGGCCTCCATCCTCCAAAATCAAAACCAGGCACCCCATACCACCCCAAAAAACCCATCCTAAGGGACCTGGCAAACAGTCCTCTGAAGTCTGCTTGCAATGTGGAAGCAAAGGATACTTGGCAAAATCTTGCCATAATCCACCTCCACTAACAAGGTCTGCCTACAATGTGGACAATGGAGACACTGCAGGATGGACTGTCCACAGGTAAAACAGATTTTTCCTCACATACAGCCTCAAATTCCTAATAGCACCCCAACTCAGGAGCCAATTTTAATGTTTCTGCTAAGAGATTGACAAACCCAGATTAGAGTGTCCCCTCCACTGGTGAGTCCACTGATGCATAGTAACTGGGACAGTACTGGAAAACATATTTCTTTCTTCCTTGATACTGGGC
This sequence comes from Castor canadensis, assembly GCF_047511655.1. Classification (NCBI taxonomy): domain Eukaryota; kingdom Metazoa; phylum Chordata; class Mammalia; order Rodentia; family Castoridae; genus Castor; species Castor canadensis. Next base: position 97,142,223 of record NC_133388.1, on the reverse strand, counting down.
ATCGAAATCAGTTTTAACTGAATATGTGTGTCCCCTTATAAAGGCCTCCTTCCCTGTTGTTGGAGTAGAAGGTCTACCAAGCACACACAACATAACATCCCCTCTTTATTGTACTTTTGAGTCTATGTCCTTTACCCAACCTTTACTGGTTATTTCATCTTTTCCCTTTCCAATATTAGGATGAAATATACTCCATATACTCAAAACATTTTTATCCCATCCATTAATTCTGGCCATCCCATAAAATTTATTCATTGTGTACAGTACTTTCAATAGCCCAAATCCTCTCCCCACCTCTTACAGAAAGTCAGTCCCCAAATTTTGGACACTTCCCACCCCTCCATAGCTTCACATCATATTCCTGTTAAAAATACTCTTAAAGACCTGTCCATCCCCATCATCATCCCACAATATCCCCTGGGCAGGGAGAGACATATGGAATTAAATTTATTTATAGATCAATTTAAAATCTCTCATCTCTTAATTCTTGTTAACTCCCCTTGTAACACTCCCATCCTCCCAGTTAAAAAACCCAATGGCTCCTTTAGACTAGTCAAAGTCCTGAGAAAAATCAGTGCTTCCATAAATCCTACTCATCCTGTGGATCTTAACCTATATACTCTTCTCTCCCAGCTTTCTCCCCAAACCTCTTTCTTTTCAGTTCTAGATCTCAAGGACACCATCTTTATAATCCCCTTCCATCCCTCCTCCCAACCCTTAATTGTTTTCATGTTGACAGATCCCATTACCCATCACACTCAAAAATTAATCTGATGGTTCTCCCCCAGGGATTCAGAGACTCTCCTCACCTTTTTGGCCAAGCCCTACAGCAGAATCTCATTTCCCTCAATCTTGTCCCAAGCAAGCTCATCCAATATGTAGATGAGCTCCTTCTACATAGCCCCTCAAAATCCTTATGTAAAACAGACACCATTATTCTTAATTCATTAACACACTGAGAATACTGGCTACCATAAATAAGGTCCAACTTATCTCAATTTCAGTCTCATTCATGGGACTTTTATTAACTCAGGGATATTGTCAAATATCTCAAAACAAAAAAAACACCATACTCCAAATTCCTTCCCCTCAGACAAAAAGAGATATCCTTCCTTTTCTAGGACTAACTGGGGTTTTTGGAATCTGGATTCATAATTACTTAATAACAGCAAACTACTATATGAGGCTGCTAGAGGGGACCCAGATAATCCTTTATCTTGCCCTTCTGATCCCTTTTAATCTCCTCAAACAAACTTCGTCAAGTACACCTGGAGTCTCCATTCCAAATACTAACAAAATTACTCATCTATACCTACATTCAGACAAAGGCCAAGCTTTGGGCTTGGTGGCCCAAAGTTCAGGAGATTCAATAGTTCCAATAGCCTTCCTCTCAAAACAACTAGATGCTATTTACAGCAATTGGACAACTTGCTCAATAGCATTGGCCCCAGCAGCTCTCTTAATACCAGAAGCTTTCAACTTTCAATTTACTTATGACAGTCTGGTCATCTCACAACATTAAAGACTTAATTAGCCACAAAACTCTTAACTCCATCTCCCCATCACGTGTTCAGATCTTACACTCCTTTCTCTTACAACCTGATCTAACTTTCTGGTGATGTCAGCAACTAAACCCTGCTAACCTCTTACCCTCAAATATCCCACCTGATGCCAAGCCCCCAGCATATGACTGTATTGAGGTACTGTTGACTCATTTACTACCTTTCACTACATCCTGGACACCCCCATAACCAGTGCCCCCACCTGGCTTATAGACAACAGCGCTATGAGGGCCTCCACTACCTCTACAGCTACAGCAGCATACACAGTAGTTGAGGAACACCCAATTAATAAACACATATCATAATAGAAACAAACAACCTTCCTCCTACAACTGCCTCCCAACAGGCAGAACTGCATGCTTTTATGTGAGTAGTATAAAGGGCAAAAGACAAAACAGATATCATTTATATAGACTCAAAATACAAATACAATATCATCCATTCTAATACCAGATAAGAAAGAGAACAGGGCTTCTTTACAATTAAGAGATCCACAATGCAAAACATATTATGGCCAAAAGCAGCCACTCTTCCTCACAAAGCTGTCATCCTTCTCTGTAAGAGACATCAAAAGGGCATCACCTTCAGATCTATTACCCATAATTTGGCAGGTACCAGAGCTAAACAGGCAGCCCAAGAAGCACCCCCAGACCATTCTACCAATTCATTATAGTTACACACAAAAAGAGACAGAAATATTAAAAATTCAGGGGATAGCCAGCATAAATACTGGTTTCTTAATAATACTCTTGTTCTGTCACAACAAGAAATTAAAGCCATTCTAACTGCCCTCCATCAAGTCTTCCACTCTAACCCTCTATCTTTATTTCATTTTATTAAAACTCATATTGCCCCTAATGCTATATTCCACAAAACACTAAAGGAAATTACATTGTATTGCAACAGATGCTTCAAAACTAACCCCTTATCAAACATCCTGCCCCCTCCTTTCCCACCCATCAGGCAAGAGTTCAGTCATCCAGGTCAGACTTGCAAGTAGATTTTACTTATGTTCCCCTGATGGAATGCATCAGAGGTCTCCTAGTCTTCTAGTCTTCATTGACAACTGAGTATGGATCAAAGTTTTCCCCACTACAAATAAGAAAGCCTCCACAGTGGCCAACATATTTTACAGGGAAATCATTCACTGTTTTGGAATCCCCACATCACTACAGTCAGATAATGGGCTCGAATTTACTTCTATCATTGGCCAATAATTTATTGGGTCAAAATGGCATTTCCATATCCCATGCAATCCACAATCCTCTGGAAAAGTAGAAAAGGCCAATATACCTTAACAAACATACTCACCAAACTTACTCAGGAGCTTCAACTGGACTGGATCAAACTATAACCTTTAGCTCTCATCCATACTTGAGTCCTCCCTCAAAAGCCTTTGCTAATCAGCCCTTTTGAGGCCATGTATGGGTGCCCACTAGTAACACCGTGTCTTCCTACAATGCCCTCTAACATTCCTCTTTCTCTGCTTTCTTCTTTACTTCCCTACATGAGAACACCACTTTTGACTCACCTAGACACCCACTTCCCAAAACCCACCTCTCTTTCTCCTGCAATCCCAGTATAGATCAGAGAATGGGTTTATTACAAGGGAACAATAACTCCTCTTCTCTTACAATCTCCTCGGAAGGGCCCACTACAGTTTATTTTAACAACTCCATTGCCATTAAACTATAGAAATATAAACCCTGGATACATGTCTCTTCTACTAAATGAGCCTCTTCTCCCCCTCCCCCCAATGCACCACCTCCTCCTGCTCCATCCTGCTCCAGGACGTGACCCACCAAGATCCATATCACCCATCTGCCCTCTATCCAGGAGACTGATAAATTGACTTCTCCAAGTGTATCAGACCTTCTTCCATGTTCTCCAAAGCCAAATTAACAATTATTACTTACCACAAGAAAACCTCACACAGCTTGTCTCAGACCTTTATCTACAAGGAGATCTCATTGAGTTCTCACACAACCAAATACTCTTACTTTCCTTTTGCCTTTTCTTCCCATTTAACCCTCACCATTTTTCTCATAATGATTCCCTTCTTTACCTCTACCCTTTTTACACAGGTAATCCTCTCACTATCTCTCCAGCAACCAGTGACAGTCACACTGCTTTTAAGTGGGTACTCTCCCTTGATTAATGCCTCTACCCCAACTACTTTTAGCTGTTAATAGTAATCTCTCCCCACGCTGGATCTGCACAGATACACTGAAAAGGGCTGGACACTCTGTAGAATGGACCAACACCAAAGAATCTTATATCAGAACTCCACCTACCTAGGCTCCATGTTCTTTGCCTGTCATTCACAGAGCAATAATGCTGAAACTGCTTCTCAGGCACTATTTGATCTAAAATTCCAATTAACACCTCTACTAGAAAACCGACAACATTCCATCACCTTAAAAACACTCCCTCCTATGACAGGCTCTATAGCACAAGCTGACCTCTATGGGACCTCACCTCTATATGTATACAGAAAACCCATTTCCCAGATTCAAAACCCATAAGCTTTCTTAATACTTCCTGATGCACACAGACTCTCTTCCCCCAACACCCAACATAATAGTCAATTCCAATTCTTTAACCAAAGGACAATAGGTATAAACACATCAAAATGGCTTATTTCTTGACCTCCAACTTATCCATTCTGGCACACTTTCATCCCTTTCCCCCAGGGTAACTTCACTACAGAAAAGTCAGACTTCTGTAATGGGAGACTCCTCCCCAGTGACATTCTTGTCTTTAACATACCTGGACTCTGCCCAAATCCCTTCTCCAAAAGTGATTGCAAACTGTTATTCACATCTCACTCCTGGCTTTTTCTCTACCTGCTAATCCACCGACTTACTGTGAAATACCTGACGCCCACTAATGCTTCTTCCCCTCTCTTACAACCCCTTTTAATGGCCTGCCTCTCTATCTCTTTTCACTCATATGAAAGAGAACAAAATGAAGACAGGCTAGAACATCTTCTCTCTTTTGAATTAATGGGATGCTTCTTCTTCTCTTCAGGAATCTTCTTTCTGTGTGGCTCCCACACATGAATGTGTCTACCTGCTAACTGGATGGGAATTTGTATGCTTTTTTTTTCTGATTCCCCTGTCTTCTACACTATCAACACAGAAATCATTCCTGTCCCCATTGTCAGCTTTATATGCACAAAAAGATATATTGCCTTAGCCCCTAGTAGTGGGACTGGGCCCCTAAACTAGGATTGGGACAGGATTGGTCATATTAGGAGTGTCAATCAGCCAATTCCAAAAACTATGGCACTGCTCTAAAAAAAGACTTAATAACATTGCCTTACAGATTTTTGCAGTCCAGGATTAGATCAACTTGTTAGCAGTGGTGGTCCTACAAAACAGGAGGAGTTTAGATCTCCTCACAGCTGAAGAAGGTGGTACATGCCTCTTCTTAGGAGAGGATTGTTATTTCTTTACCAATAAATCTGGCATAGTTAGAGACAGAGTGAAAAAACTTAGAGATAGGGCACAACAGCTAACATGCTCACAGCCTACTGATCTCCTTTCCTCCTTATCCCCATGGCTCATTCCATTGGTGGTTCCTCTCATTCTTGTTTGTCTGGCTTTAATGTTTCTACCATGTTTTATCAATATCTTTCAAGATTTTTACAGGAGTGTATTACTGCCATTTTTCAGGCCCCCTCAGGGGAACAATTTAAAGCCTTAGGCTTCTACAAGCTCTCCAGGCTGAAAAACTCCCCACATCATCCCTGGCCAAGATGAAGTAGGGGCCAGAACCAATGTCTCTTATCACACACACACACACACACACACACACACATGTGTACATACATACATACATATATATACGTATATATGTATATACATATATAATATCCTGAGTTCCAATATTCTGGAATATTGGCCAGAACCAATGTCTCTTATCACACACACACACATGTGTACATACATACATATATATATGTATATACATATATAATATCCTGAGTTCTGGAACATTGAGAAACACTGAAACAATGCAAACATGGCTACCTTTTAAAAAAGAGTCAGAGAATAACAACACGTATGACTGGCTACCCAACCCCAATGACCTTCCCAATAATGTCCACCATATGTCCCCTGTCTCCCTTATTCCCACTTATCAGTCATTTTTTTAAATGCCCATCCCCTTCCAACCTTCCTTTTCCCACAATAGGATGCTTAAAAACCCCAGCCTGTAAGAAAGGCATGTTGTCAACACTCTCAGAATGTCACTCTGATGGCCAGGGGCCTCTCTCAGGTTTCCTCTCCCTAATAAAGACCTGCTGCTTGCAAAAGACACAGATTATTTCTTGATCTTTCCCTCTCTCTTGCTTCTTCATTTTCCTTTCATTTTCCATGTGATCCTTTTTGAGCTCTTCCTTGAGCATATCATTATGGGCCTCTTTTAGTTCATTAGACATACTTATCATTCTACTGGGGTCAGCAACTGAGAATTCATTTTCCCACTATATCTTCTATTAAATTGTCAATGTTAGTGAAGGGTTGTATTCCCTTGCCTTCTTCTCTCCATGATTCTATAATGTCAGTTATTAATTGGCCACTTGGGGTTTTAATCACCTGTTATCTGTCCCTTTACTCAATTACTGTACTATGACTGGCTTAGTCATTGACTAGTTTGACGTGCTATTTCTGCTCCCTGACTTGGATTTTTAATTAACACAAACAAATTCACTGGTTCAATGCCAGAGCCATTATATACATAATATACAGAGAGCCCCTTGGTGATATTACCTACAAGCAGTGGGAATTAGGTGCATAATGATTGTTTGGATAGAGATAGATACTTAGGTATTTAGAAAAACAGAGCTAGAGGAGAGGGTAGAAATGGGGTAGGATGAGGGAAAAAAGGATGTGAAGCATGGGAGTTATAGGGTAGTAAGTCTTTAATGTGTGTTGAGGTTCAGTTCAGTCATTGTGGGAGGAAGGTGCTGTTGTTGGTGATTGTCATGAGATAGGAAGGATGGGGTAGCATATAAAGTTGGTATAGTAGACTATTTAGTGTATGGTGAGTGTTGAGCAGGTTGCGGCAGTGGGGAAAAGGGAGTGGGAGGAGAGGAATGTGAAGAGAGGAAAAGAAGTGAGAGAAGAAGAAAAAAGAAGAGACAAAAATTGAGGGAGAGAAAGAAAAGTGGAGAAATAGAGAGTTAAGCAAATTGGTGTTTAGAAATAATGGAAGACAGAGATAGGTAACAGTAAAATGGAAGAAAAAATGAAGAAAATAAATACTAAAATTAAAACTTAAAAAATATATTAAAAAATCAGTTCAATGAATGTTCTGGATTCTTTATTCTGATTTCAAATTCAGATTCTGATGTTTTTCACAGGGTTGTTGACCATGATGTTGTTCCTTCTTAAGGTTGGTATGCTGGATTAAGTGGCAATGGAGGTTGACCTTCCCTATCAGAGAGCTTTTGGGGAGATCAGCTCAGGGTGTTGAACCCAGGCTCCCCTTAGTGGGATTGGCTCTCTGTTGCAGGTGGGTTCTTAGACATGCTCCCAAGTGGAGATGGTATGTGAGCAGTTGCCAGCACCTTCCACTCACAGGACAAGTCTTTGAGCTAGAATTGTGCTTTCTCTTAGAAGTCTGTGAGTTTCATCTCCTTCCCAGTTTCTCCAAGGCAGTGTGATGTGTATCTCTCACCACAGTGCTGCTGAGTTACCCTACATCAAACATGGGCAAATTCATCTCTGCATTCTTCCTCTCACCTCCAGAAAGAGAAGAAATGTTCCCTCAATGTATTTGGCCACCAGTTTTATCCAGTATAGGTGCGATTGGCACCCCAGCTGCACGAGACTATGTGGTTCTCTCAAAATGGATGCTCACCTGGTGGGGTTACAGACTTGCTCAGGTCAGCTCCAGGGCAGAGAAGGCAGATGGCAGTCAGAGGTTCTGTGTCCGTGCATATTTTGTTGGGTCCAGGCATCCAGATGCTTGGAGAGCTCTTTCTGTAGTTCTCTGCATTATTGTTTTTGCTGTACCAACCACAACAGGAAGGAATAAAAAGAAAAGGAAAAAAAGTCACTTCCAAGCCAGCAAACAGACAGGTAGGCAAATGCCTGCCTGTTCCATCACCTACCTGTTGTGCACTATAAAAAGCTAATTCAAGGAATAGTCAATGTACATTATGCTCCCCTTAGATATTGGTGTTATCTTAGTTGGCAGAAAAAGCAAGGTTACCTTATCCTTGCTGCCACAAAAATCTGTAGTATTTGTCTGAAATCCTGCATTTCAATGTCCCATGATTCATCTGCTATTCACCATCTGGGTCGTGATGAAGAAGGTAGCTACTGTGGTGTTATTGGCAGTGAAGACTTCCAGCTTTGAAATATGAAATGACTAGGTTTTGTCTGGTAAGAGTGTTCTGAGCACTAAACTGAATGCTTGACCTGTTCAAGCCCTTGAAACATAGCCAGCCTCTAGTTTCTTTTTCCCTCTTCTTTACATCCTTCTTACCTTCCTCTTGGCATTCATATTTGGCCACATGTATTCAAGTAGATTCTCCAAGTAAAATGAGCCTTCTTACAGTTGTTAAATTAGACTGTATTTTCTGATGACAGGTCACCAGTGTACACTTTTATTGAGTATACATTGGTGAGATCCTGGGAGGAATTCTAACAAACCAGGGATGTTACAAGACACAGACTGCTTTATTTCAATATTTAGAACACACAAGGAGTTAAAACCACAAAAACTCACAGCAGAGTGAGAAAAAAAAAGTCCGTCTCATGTTCACTGAGTGTTTTGTGGTGAGATAACCTTTGGGATGGGTCTTGAAGATCATATATGGTTAAAGAGAAGTCAGAAAAAGAAAAATTATAGAAACATAAAACTTGTAAAAGCATGAAGGGTAAAGTTATCTGTTACTGCTGAACTGAAGTATTCTCTTTTAAAAACCAAACAATTGTTAAGCACTTAACCTCCTTAATCACGTTACACATTCAATATGGAATGCAGTTATGCACTGCCTAATAACATTTTGTGGAGAGTATATTGACCACACATGATTGCAATGGAGCTAGTGATGTCAAATGCATATTAATGTCACAGTATAGTGCCTTGCTTATGTGTAGTGACACTTCTTTAAGCAAACCAACTGCACTGCAGTCAGATAAAAAGTACAGTGAATACCATTATGCACAGACCTTCATTGATCAAAATCCTAACAAACAATTATGTTGCTGGTTTGTGTACTGAATATATTTGTAATTTATTGTGAGTTTGCAATGCACTTGTGGGTATAAAATTTTTTATCATAAAGTCAGTGATATGTTATGCCTCAGACACCCTGTTCAGTTCACCTCTTGATTGTATTAAGAGATCATGTTGCTGGGCAACAATGACTTTTATCTGTAATCATAGCTACCCAGGAGGCAGAGAACAGGAGGACAGAGTTTCAAGGTCAGCTTGGCAAAAAGCAAGATCCTATTTCAAAAACACCCAACAAAAATAGGGCTGATAGAGTAGCTCAAGTGATAGAATGCCTAAGTGTGAGGTTCTGAGTATAAACCCCAGTACCATCACCAAAAAAAAAAAAAGAGACCATGTCAAGTGATTGACATATATGCTGGATATTTCTCATTGTATTCTAAAATGTTCCCATAATAACAAATGTGTTCAGCAGCACAGCTCTCTAAGTGTACTGCCATCCTTAAGCAACACGTCTCAATACCTTTCCAGCAATCATTGATTCTGCTTAAAGTGAATTTATTGGGAATGCAAATTAGACTCTTCCTCCCTCCCAAACTGGTACCATGATCCTGAAAGCATATTCTCTGACAAATAAATATCTCCTGTGGCATACTCTGGTGGGAAAAAAAAGAATCAAGCTAAATTTTTTGAAAATCATACTTCTGTGTATATTAATTGCACAAAGCAATTTTATTGTTATATTTCCATACATGCTTTTAATGTACTTTGATCAAATTCACCTTCTGTTACTCTTTCTTAACCCTTTCACCCATCTTAAACAATTTTAGTAGGTTTCATGATTCTATTTTCATACATGCATACAAAGCACTTTGTTCACAGTCATACTTCCCCTATTGTCCTCTCCTTTGGCCTTCCTACCTACCCAGATAGTCACTGTTTTACTCCCATGATATCCATTTCCTTTTGGTCTAGATTCAACACATGAGTGAGAACATGTAATATTTGTTGAAAGCCAATTTTAAGTCAAGGTCTCTAGAAGTAGGACTCTTGGAGGGATTTGAACAGAATGAGGAGAACAGAATGGAAAAGAACTACTATAGCTGGAGCTACATTTGCATTGTCACTAAGCTCAGTCTTGGATAATTCAGGTAGAGGGATGGTGAAGAGGGCTGTTGGGACCATGAATTTTAATGTGGACATTCCATCATGAAGAAAGTTGCTCAGACTGTGCACGGTAGTGCCAATCAGTTGTGGATGCTCCAGGGGTGAGGGTGATTGGTAGGGCTCTGAGTCTCCTGGGAACACTGAGACCCATCAGAGTGACACAGCTCTTCTCAGCAAGGTGGAATTCTCCAGAGAAAATTGTGTAGGTGTAAGTCACCATTCCATGTTTGTAGAAGTTTGTGCACTGAGAAGTAGAATAAGTAGAGAAGTAGCAAAAAATCTGAGGACATTAACAGTATGTATTCTTTTTGTCTCTGAATTTCTCAGCTCTATTCCATTTGTGAACTAAGTGCACTCTATCCAAGTATAGCATTTCTAGGATTGTCTGGCCAAAAATCCTCAGGGAACTTACTAGAGGAAAATTAGTGTCATATGTAAAGCCTCCACAGCTAAAGTCTGTCCCAACACTGCACCTGAGATTCATTATTGCCCTCCAGAACTTATTACAGATTGAGCTTCATCTCAGCAAGGACATTTTTGTTTTTTTGGTGGTACTGGGGTTTGAACTCAGGGCCTCATGCTTTCTAGAAAGTCACTTTTACCACTTGAGCCACTCCGCCAACCCATTTTGTGTTAGGTATTTTCAAAATTGGGTCTCATAAATTATTTGCCGAGGGCAAATTAATGTGTGATGTTTTCCTATTATTGAATTTAGAGAGTTCTTTATATATTTTAGATAAAAGTCTTTTGCTATATATGTGGCTTCATAAAACTACCTTTAATCTATGGCTTGCATTTTACTGTCATAACATGTATTTTGAAGAAAAGAACCTGATCATTTTAATGAAGTCAAATTTATGATTATTTCTTTTTCTTCATGCTTTTGGTCTTATATCTAAAAAAGTCTGTGCCAGGCCCGAGACACAAAGATTTTCCCCTGTGATTTCATCCATAAATTTTATGTTTCTAGGTTTCATATGTGAGTATGATCTACTTTACTTTTTATGTTATAAATGTATATATCAAAGTTCTTTATAACTATATAGAAATAGATTTAGATATATAGGAATGCATTTTATGGGATCATTTGTTTAAAAAAAAAAGTAGCCATTTTCCACAGATGCATCTTTGAACTTTTGTCAAAAATCAATTGATCATATATGTGTGGGTATTCTTCCAGGTTATTCTGTTCTATTGATTTGTCCAGTTGATGCCAATACCATGCCTTGATTATTGTATTTGTATGAATCCCTTTTTTCAAATTTTTCATTCACATATATTAATTATACAAAATAATGGATTCCATTGTGAAAATTTCATACATGCAAATAATATACTTTGATCATATTCACCTCATAACCTCTCTTATTACCTCATCATTTTCCATGATCCTCTTCCTCTTCCCTAACAGCCCTCCTTGTGTTTTCTCCTCTTGTTTTCTCCCCATAGATCCCACATATGGGAGAATACATGTCAATGCTGGTCTCTCTCAGTCTAGCTTATTTCACTTGACACATTATGTATCTACATAAATACCATAAATCATAAGTCATAATTATTATCAAGAGCAATTTATTGCCTCTATTAGTTCTTATTTTATTAACAATCTCATTAAGTAATCTGTTCCCCAGTGGATCTTATTTCAGTAAGAGTTACACACTTTTCTAAGTCAAATCTGGCATGAGCCTCTGCAGTGACATTTCCCTAGTAACCACAATGTTATATGTGACAGATATAGAATCCTGCCTCCATCACTTCCAAATACACAGGAAAGTTTACCCTGAATCATGTGTCCTTAAGTTTTACATTAAATGGGGATACCAAATCTGAAATGAATTAAGTATTGGGACACAAATAGGATAGTTTATATGAGCAAGTATTTATGAAAATATATTCAGCTAGTTACACTAACTATTGGATATTCTTATTGTTCTGGATAATCTAAATTCCTATATTTTCCTTTCCCTTCCCCTTCTCCTTTTCTTTCCTTCTTTCCTTCCACTTCTTTCTTTCTTTTCTTTGTTTGTTTTTGAAACAGTTTCACTATGTAGCTCAGATTGGCCTTGAACGTATAATATTCCTGACTTCATCTCCTGACTACTAGGATACAGATGTGTGTCACTAGGCCCGGTTTAATGTGAATGTCTGTAACATTAAAGGTGTTTCATATCATTTGCTAATAGATATAAAAATTATAATCATGGCTTATATACCAATTCTATACTAGAATTTTCTATCACAGAGTAATCAATAGAAAATGTAGCATATTAGCTTAAATATTCATTTTGAAGAACTAATTGTTGATCTTCAAAACACAAATTACATTTGAAATAATTATTGTTCCTCATTCACAGAATGTCCATCAGTTCATGTTGAACTTTTCAGACATTTCTTAGGCAGAAATTCCATTTTGCTACTTTGCTTTCTTTATGTAAATGATTGCTTCCCATGGTGCTAAAAACAAGTTTTATTCCTGTTGTTCAGACCTGGAGATATCCTGAAATATCCCTAGAGTAGCTCCTGTTCTGAGAACAGGAATGAAGGTCTTAGATAAAAATATAGAAAAACACAAAACAGAATAATTGCATTAAGAAAACAAGTTAAAATGCACCAGGCATATCATTTGCACACTGATAGTGCATTTGGCATCCTTGAGAAAGTGGGGCCTACAGTGCACTTATCCAAGGGAGCAAATGAATGCAATCGAGTTGACCCTAAAAGGGGTGGGAGTGAATTAGGAGCAGCAGTCTGCAGCTGATCCTCCAACTGCTCTTCTTGCCTGTCATCATAGCCCAGTGCTTGTGACCATTCCCAGAACTGTATCTCAAGATTCGATTATGAGGGAACAAGATGTGATAAAACGCTGCCTTACTTGAGTGACCCCCACAGACAGCAGTAGCTGGTGGGTTGAGTCCACTAATCTGGCTTTCCACTTAATTGTTTCACACCCTAGCAAGATAAATGTTACATACCCTTCTTTAAATGGAGAACAACATCCTCATCCAGGCCACTTTCTAAAGCCAATGGTTAGGGGCCAGCCTCAGAAGGAACATGCAGGTTCTAGGGTGGTTCCTCCAAAGCCCTCACTGGTTTTGAATAGAGCATGAGATGAGTTTATTTCCCTCTGCCCTCCCCCCAGTGTCAGGGATGATGGCTGCTACTGAGACACATGCCGGTGACAGCAACTCCCCACTACACCCTGTCCCCACTGTCTCAACTCTGTGAATGGATGTCTGCTCCTTAAAACTTCCTGTGAGCAAAAGAACACCCTCTATCCAGGTGGGTCAATTCTGGTTCTCTGAAGACAGGGCAGGTCTGTGTACCCTTCTTCCAGGGAGCTGGGGGCCTATTGGGCCTTCAGCAGATACGAGGCCGCCATATGTTTGCTGCTTTGGATGAAGTGACATTCCTGGGCTAGGTGACATCTTACATTCCTTGGCATGCTTATCTAGAACACCACAGTTGTGACATCTGTCTTGTCCCTATCAGGGCTGTGACACTGAGGGATGCCAAGCCATTCTTAAAGAACAGCTCCACTGCCTCACCTCCTCAAGCCTTCAATGTGCAGCTTGCTCTGCACCTAAATTCATCAACCAGAAGAGTACATGGGAGGGCATGAACAGGATTCCCACTCCAGGTGCACACTGAATGACTTACAGATGTGGTACAGTCTCTGTTCAGATACACGGAGGCACAACATACCACTAAACAGGACCCTCTGCTTCTCCTTTTAGGGTCATAATAATATAAATTTGTATATTTCATGAAGCACTAATTAATAATTTATCAAGTATCAGTTATCCAAAATTTCATTATTATGGATCTCTTTATGTTGCTTTTGTTAATGATACTTCATTTACATTAATTGCATTACTTAATTTTGGGCTTTGTAATTAAGACATTTCAAAACCACATGTATGTATTATAATTTCATATATTGTTAAGATCTGGTCCCTTAAATCAATTTCTTAAGAAACAGTGTAGGGAAAATTTGCATATTTCCAGAAATGTTTTAAGTACTCCTCTATTATAAAATTTGAGTAAGAGAAGGAGTTCTACAAAAGAAAATTACTATACTGTAAATTCAATTTATCAAGACTTAGGTAATGCCTATTTAGTATTTTATTTTCTTAATATAGTGTATGTTTTGATGCAATAGTAATATGGCATTATAAATGTTACATAATTATAAAGGCCACTTTTCAAAATTTCATATTACTGGCTTTAAAGCTATAACTTGAATTTTTAGTACACTCAAGTTGAAGTTACATGAAGAATGAGACAGTGATTAGGCAGGCTTAGTGACTAAAGTGAAGTAAGCAACAAAACTAAGCAAACTTTGAGTATGGAACCTAATTATAAGAAAAAAAGTTTATTTAAATAAATGCCAAACTAAAATCTGATGCGTTGGTTATCTTAAGTTTTTACTTGCAAGTGCTGGTACCTACAGGATTTTGAATATTAAGTGATTCAAAGACATGTTTTCTTCTTTTAAATTGATTGCATAAGATATGAGACCTCATGTACAGTACCTTTAGATTTTCCACTTTTGTGACACACTTGTCATTAACAGGATTATGTAAGGAGAGCATCCATGAGCTTTCAATAGCTTAAGCATGAGACTCAATTAAGGTCTCTGCAGGAATGAGCCTACCTGGCACCTTCATTCTAGTTCAAGATTATGAGGAAAGAGGGTCCATAAATTGAGCTGCTGAGGTTTAGTTGTCTCTGCTCCATGGAGGCCCAAAATTCAGGAAGGAGAGCAAATCAAGAACCATTGAACAACCCTACATGTACCACATACTCTGATTCAGTTTCTGACAGTCAAACAAGGAAGACAGAGAGGAAACATCTGTCCTGTGGAAGCAGAATTTCATGTCAAATAAGAGGAGAGACATACAAACAAATAAGGTTCCTCCTGCTTTCTGTGTTTATCCTCCTACTCCAGCCAAGAACAAGAGAATTGTGGATGAGTCCTTTCTACCTCTCACCTCTACACCCAAACTGCTATCAAATTATAATGATGATCTTCCTTTGACCTTCTCATCATAAATATGTTATGAATCTTTATTAAGTCCTTGGTATCTCATTCTTTTCACATTAGTTTTAATTGCTTAACTTGCCTCCTGTCACCATCTGTGGCAAAATAACACCTGACCCTGTCCCCCTTCAGATGCCATTGCACTCCATCCCATCAAGTGATCACTGTTCCTTAACTGAATAATTGATGCTTAAGTGCATGTGTAAATTACAGATCATCCATGTACAGATAACAAATCTTTACAAAGTTAACACATTCTTTTAATAACGTCAATAAATATTCATAAAATCCTTTATACCTATTCTGATTTTTGGTATGGTTCCTTTATCTTTTGAGGATTGCATTCAGTAGATTTATATGTTCCTTCTTTTATAGTGTTAGATTTTTGAAGAGACTTTGTAATATACATTCAAATTTAGAATAATACACATTTTTAATATGGAATTTGTGATTTTGAAATATATCTCTTTGTCTTTATTTATGCTTTTTCCTTAAGGTATATTTTATCTGATATTAGTACAGTTATAATTAATTTTTCAAAATATCATGTTATATTTTACTATTTCTATTTTTTCTCACACTTTGGTACATTTTTACTGAGCAGAATATAGCCCTTTCTTTAATGTTGTTTTAATTTTGATCTTATTTTTAACTATTCTGACATCTTTAAATTTGTCAATTTTATAATACAATGTATTTAAACTCAATACACTTTGTTTATATTTAAGGTCTTGTGGTCTTCCATTCATGCCATTGTTTTCCTTACTTATTTTTCTTCTTGATTTCTAATGGATTAATAAGATATTTATTTTTATTACTGTTCATACAGTTATGTTTTTCCCTCTGTTGTCTTTTTTGGTCATATGCTGTGCATAAACTTTTTGCATTGACTCTACAAATTAAGTCTTAGGTTTTAAAAAATTTTTTTACTGTAAAAAAATAGAAATCAAAAGGACTTGGTCATGGCTTGAGTGGTACAGCATCTGTAATCATGAGGCCCTGAGTTCAAACACCAGCACCACTAAAAATAAAAACAACAGATTTCAACAAGTTATATTCTATGACCACAAAATATTAAATTAGAAAATAATAAAAAAAGATAAGTTGAAAAATCATCAGTCATTTGGAGATAAACAAAAAATTCCTAAACATAAATCTCACAGGTCAAAAAAAGTCCAAAGGGATACTCAAAATATATTATTAACTTAACAAAAATTAAAACAAGACTTAACAAATTTCATGGAAAATAACAAAGGCGTTGCTTAGAGATAAATTTGTAAATTTGTTTTTAAAGTTTTAAAATAAAAGATCTTAGTTTCTGTCTTACAAGAGTAGAAGAAAAAGAACATATCAATCATAAAAAAGCAAAAAGAAACAGGTAAGAATTCATATAAAAATGTACAATGAATTCTTAAAATGCTATAGCACAAAAACAACAAAATTAAACAATGGGCAGGTGCTCTGAACAGGCACTTCAACAAAAATTATAGATAGTGAATAATATCAACATCATTTGCCAGTTGGAAGTATAAATTAAACAATGACATACCACAACATACTTATTAGAAAGCCAAATATCCCAAAATCTGACTTGACTGGGCAGCATGCATACCAGTGAGAGCTCGCATGCCTTAATGAAGAGATTCAAAATGGTGAACCAACATTGGAAGCCACTTTTGCAGCTTATTCCAAAGCTAGACATAGTCTTATGTAATCAAGCAATTGCACTCCTAGATATTTACCCAACTTATTTTAAAATTATGTACATAAAAATCTGTATATGAATATTAACAGAGGCTTTATTCATAACCTCCAAAAGCTTGGCCTAAGTACTAAAATGCAGTTTAATAGAGGAAAGAATAAGCAAAACTAAGCTTTATCTGTGATGGAATGAGGATCCAGTACTACAAAGAAACAAGGTTTTACAGCCATGCAAGAACATCAAGAAAAGTCTTCCCTGTGACTACATTTACTCAAACTCTGAAAAAGCTAAACAGAACATTGTCACCCATGTTTAGAGGGCAAAGTCTGAAAGGTGAAATGCAGAGTTTTTTTTAATCACTTTGAAATTATTCTTTACATTTCTTTAGTAGTGGATACATGATACTATATTTTTCAAATCTCGCTGAATATGTAACACAAGAATTAATCTTCATGTATGTCAGTTTTAGAAAGGAAATATTCAGGAGGTTATTTGGATATTAGGACGGAATGCAGGATTGATGAAAGAACCTAGGTTTTATTACAAAATATGGAACAACCTCACAAGAGGAACTGGGGAGAAGTGGACTAATATAAGCCATTCTGTAAATAAGTGAAGTCTATATGATGAAGGATACCCAACTTTAATGGAAAATTTGTTTGCCACAGAGTTAACGATTCTAAAATGTATATCCCAAATTGAATAATTATGTAATTAGAAGGGGTGATGGGAACCAGGGTGCTCACTTTGGGAGTGGAAGGTTACCTGTGAGCTTGGGTGATTGTTGTAAGGATTCATGTGGTGCAGAGTAAAAATTGGAGAATTCAGTATGAGCTCATGTCTGTCTTAGTAGAAAACGAGATGTAAATGTATTGTAACATTTACAGGTACGCTGAACACACCCAGGGTGTTTGTCAATTGAGGGCTCCTACATCAATGCCACAGCAGGGGCACTGGCACACATAACAGTCAGATGCTGGGCTATAATTTAGTTTAACAGTTAAAGGAGCACAGGATGCATGGGGAAATGGCGGACTCCAAGATAGGGGCAGGAAAAGAAAAATTGAAGCTGTTGTATTTTGTGGTGGCAGAAATAACCAAGTACAAAACATGCACATGTACTTGTACTGGTATGTCAGGGAGAACTGAAAGAGCCCCCAGTGGCCTAAGCTGGAACCATCAGAACAAAAATTAATAGATAATGCAGTTTTAGATAGTAGCCTACATGATATATATTATAATATATAAACATATATATATATATATGTTTGTGCATATATATATACATATATAGGTTTTTGTATCTATAGTCATCAAAATACTGACCTATAAATATATGTAAAATATTCAGCAACCAATGCAAACCATCACTAAATATGATTCTAAAAGAGGAAGCATAAAGTATATGCTAAGAGTGAGATTAAATATAATCACATAAAATGCTCAATGAAAATGAGAGCAGAAAATGGTGGGAGGCGATGTTCAGGAGAAACAAACTTCAAATGCACTGAATAGAAACCAATAAAAGATTATTCAGACATTGATCAGATTTGCCATTATCATTTATATATGAGGAATCGAGATGCAATTGTTCAAGGACTGATAGTGTCATATTGAACAAATATACATGTCTAATATATGACTTCATGTTGTTTATTAATGTAAATGCCTAATGAATTGGAAGAGTCTCAAAGAAAGAATGGTTCCAAAGATAAAACCTGAGGTGGTAAGGAATAATAATGATGGAAAATAAAATCTCTTGTTTTAGCTATTAAGACACTGACATTTATTTACTTATTTAGTAATTTAGTTAGGAAAGTACGTAGTTAGTTAGATGTTTGCAGAATCCTGGAGGGGAGAGTTGAGCTGTACTGGAATGAAAAGTGTAAGATTACCTGTTGGAATCCATGAGTACATTCTTCTTTGGAATTCTGTAAATGAAAAGTGAGAGGTCAGATAACTGAAGAGAATTCCTGGAGAAAAAGTATCCTACATATTTTCTACTTTTCTGTTATGGGTCATGATGCATGCATATCTTGTATTTGAAAAGGAGTATTATGTTAGATTCAGAATTCAGGACTTACGATGACAAGTGGAACGAGATGATGAAATAAGGACTCTGAGCAGACATAAATTTACAACAAATTATGTATGAAAACTTTGAGAATTTGCCAGGTGTGGAAGCACATGCCTTTAATCACAGTATGTGGAAGTGGAGGCAAAAGGATCTGGAGTTCTAGGCTAGTTTGGGCTACATATAGACACTTGTTTCAGAAAAACAAAAGGAAAAATAAATTGTTGAAATTCACTGAATAAATTTTATTTTCTTAACAAAATATGAGGATTAGAGAGAAGTGGATGTATATAGCATGGGGTGGTAATGGAAGATGATGGTGGGAGGCTTGAAACATGCCAGTCTGGGCATTTGGAAAGGAGACTGACAGGAAACACAAGGAGTGCTGTGTGTAGTGTGAAGAGGCAGCTCGAGTGGAGACTTGGCTAGCTGAGGATGAGCATTTCTAGTGTAGCTTTAGAGATGTCAAGGGATTGTGCTAATGAAATCTGAAGTTTTCCCATATGGTTCAAAATCATACAAAATAAGCTTGGGTATGGCAGTGCACACCTACAATCCCAGCACTCACAGGATGAAATAGGAATATCATGAGTTCTAGGCCAGCCAGGGCTACATAGAGAGTTACAGGCCAGACTGAGCCCCATAAAAAAGAAAAAACAATCAAAGGATCTGGTTATGTGAAGGTGTTGGCAATAGGATGACTGAAATGAGGTGCCATCAAGGGACTGCTGCTTAGGCACCACATACATGTGAATAACACACACTGCAGCAAGCAGATATTTGAATCTTGATGCAGTGTCACCAGCTTTTTCCCATAGAGGGCCTGCAACCAAGATCCTCCTGATCTGGACCTTCCAGTATCTGGATTAAAGGCCTGAACTACTCTGATTGGGCCCACAAATCTATGCTCTATTAGGCAGATTGTTTTTAAAAACATAGTCATATGGAAAGTAGCCTAACTTCTGGAATAAAGGATTATTATGACTGTGAAGATCAGGACAGGAAGTTCCTGCTAGTTTCTAAGAACATTAAGCTGTAACCACTTAGAATCCAATAAGGTGAAAAGATCTTTCTGTAGGCTATCTCTTCACTGGATGTCCTTAAGGAACACAAGCTGTGAAGTCCATCATTATTTCCTGAATTCCTGCTATGAACTGCAGCACTGGTTTCTTAACTAGTGTTTCTTTTACATGCAGATCATAGCCATTTTTGCCAGAACCAAGACATTTCAATGGTTTTAATTCAAACTATAGCACACATATAATATTCTTACGCATTGCTACTTTCCATATTTTTTACACCGTTGATGAGTCTTTTGTTCTGCTCTTATAGCCCTGTTACTTACAGGCTGACAGTCAAACTTTAAAATATTAAAACAATGTTTCTAGAATTATTAGTACTATAATGGTGAGGTAGTTGAGATGTATTCGTGACATAACAAATTCTTCTTTTATTTTCAGTCTTTTTTTTTCTTTTTCTAATTAATGAGTATGTGAAGAAATGATGTGTTAAATGAAGTTTGTATATTGGATGACAATATACAAATGTTAAAGCAAATTATATCATCCTCTGAAATGGTGTGCTGAGTTAAGTGAGGCTGAACACAGGAGTAGCAGAAATGTGGTGGTTCTCAGGTCTGGCAAGACATCTACCTGAGCAGGGAGCATCCACAGTATCAGTAACCAGAGGCTCTGAACTCTGAGGAGGAAGTGCTCAATCATCACTTCCATCTTCACCTTGAAAGCACTCTATTATCCCAGTCAATCACACTGCATCATCACACTCCATTATGCTCCATCACCATCCTCCTTCACCATATTCCATCATGCTCCATCACCACGCTCCATCACCATGCTCAATCATCACCGCCATCATCAACTCCATCATCACTTTGTCATCACTTACATCATCACCTCTATCCTCACCTTCATCATGCCCTACACCAGCTACTGATCTGGCTTTCACTTCTGTGAAGACAGACACCACACATTCACATTGACTGAATGACTAGGGATGTCCTTATGCTGTGATGACAACCTCCTCCTGTATGCAGAATAAGCTTACATTGTGATTGCTTCATCTTCTGGGTACTTTGTTAAAATTTTGAGACCAGACCTTGTGTTAACATTTTCTAATAAGCATAAAATCTCACAATAAGATTGCATGCCCTTGGGTTGCTTAATTCCCAAATTGTCAATTATTTCATATATATAGTGTAAATTGAAAAACTATTATATGTTTACATCCTGAAAGAGTGAAACATTACAGATTCATTCAGGAAATTTGGATTGGTAAGTAGATAAGGTTCATAAATAAGCAGGGTAATTGAGTCTTAGAGATGTGATAGATGTATGTACAGCACATATTAATGCTTCTAAAGCAAGGAAGATATCTTAATACAAAGAGTGTAAGCATAAATGGGAAGATGGGGAATGAGAAGAGATTCATGAATGAGGACAAAATTATATTTAGATAGGAGGGATAATTTCTGGTTTCTATTGCATGGCAATGTGACTGAAATATAATGCATATTTCTAAATAACAAGAAGAGAGGTTTTGAACACTGTTACCACAAAGAATATATTTTTTGTAGTGATAGCATTAAAGCTCTATTAATTTTTACGTATTTGCTCATATTTATGAGTATTTTAAGACTTTTTCATTAAGAACTTCCCACAATACTTGAAAAATGAAAGAAATCAAACATGATAATTAGAAGATACTTTAAACCTCCAAGTTTGCTCAGACTTGACAGAAAGCACTTAAAAACAGAAGACTTGGTGATGCTGGGTGTTTTAGGTTTTATTTTGCTGTTGTTGCTTTTGGATTCTAAGGTCCAATTTTACTTACTGATCACTAATAGCTAAAGACATTTAAAAACAGATTCAAATGGAAAGTACAGCATTACTGTTTAGGCAAAGATTTCACACAAAATACACAAATATAGGCCTATCTAGTGTAGAAAGCTGTCAATAGTATATAAGATCATTTCCTATGTTCTTTTCATTTATCTTATTAAAAAGTTATCACATTTTGGTTTAGAAGTGACCTTCCCCAACCTTTGAACCATTTACAACAATAAAAAAATATACACATACATTCATATAGAATGACAGTGTGTGCTTTGGCATGTGGCATTTACACAGAATGCATTGTGAGTATCAGCCATGGTAGCCTTTCTTCACTCAGGCTTTAAAGCTGCTCCAGAGTCCAACATGGGGAGTGAACACATATCTGTTGGGGGTGGATGGTCCCACTCAGAATTGTATTAATTTTTCTTATTCAGCTCCTGTTAATATCTTTAAGCTGCTGTATGAGGAGATGAAGTCATACCGGAATCTTTACCACTCATTAATTGACATTATGGGCACTAAATGAATATGAAAACCCTTTAGAATAAATGCCAATGTAAAAAAGCTTGGAGAATACCTTAAATTTGTATTAGAAACCTAACAGCTGCTTGAAGGGCTGTCAGTATGGAAAGAACTTGAAATAAAATTGTTCTCACAAATAGCTCAGTGCTCAAGAAATGACTAACTTAGAAATACTGCAATGACCTGGAAGAACATATCCTGCTTGGAGCCAGATTTTGAGTGATTGATGGCAGTTTTAAAAAATGAAGACTAGTGCTCACTAAAAGAAGGGGATGCTAACAAGGAAGATTTTGATTATAATAGCACATAGCAGGGCCTGTATCTACGTTTTTGTAGCATTAACTAATTTGATCTTCTCATTTCCTGGGCAAAACCTCAATACATGCCTAGAGTGAGCAGATAGGGAATGTGAGTGGGAGGGGATCAGCAGAGAGGCAGAAGGAATGTCTTCAGGTATGGGAAAACAGGCTCACAGAGGCTAAAGCAACCCAATTAGGCTGCTTCACTGGGAAGTTGGAGGGCCAGTATTTGAACCAAGAAAGGCTGAATTCAAAGCCCACAGTGTCTACCACCAAGTGAACATGCTTAATACTGAGTATTCTAAGGCAAAGAACTCCAATACTTTGTATCCTGAATATGACAAATGTTTAGGAAGACTGGACCATATTCACAAATGAACAGTAAGTTTTCTTCAACCTGGAATGACAGTTTGTAGGCTGTGGTCTCCTTTACATGCAGTGCAGGAGGATGCACTAAGTCAGTATCATTCCCTGTCCTCAGTGCTTACCCTGATCCCTGGCTACATGCCTCTGGCTCTGGTTTTCATTTGTAACTGGGGCATAGCTACACCACACATAGACACACACACACACAAACAAACACACACACACTCAAGACTCAAGATAGATATGCCCAACATATTTTTTCTCAGTGCAAACATATTCATTCACAATTGACTAATAGCTAATTTGGTGCACTAGTGGCCAGAGCTACAACTCACAGGGCCAAAAAGCATGATGGAGTCTGTACTTACTAATGTATTTCTG
This sequence comes from Castor canadensis, assembly GCF_047511655.1. Lineage (NCBI taxonomy): Eukaryota > Metazoa > Chordata > Mammalia > Rodentia > Castoridae > Castor > Castor canadensis. Next base: position 97,119,066 of record NC_133388.1, on the reverse strand, counting down.
AAACATCTGCACACAGCAAAATAAAATTCTCAGCAATTAATATAGAGCCTATGGCTAAAGATGAGGCCATGTACATGGACACAGTTTTGTAGAATGTGAAACATTTGATAGACTCTCCTAAGAGTTTCAAAAACTCCCAAATAGGATGAGGCAGAAATTAATACCTTAGTGCATGTTTTCAGGAAGTTGTAGTTCAGTGACGCACTTCCCTTTTGAGAAACCATGTACAGTTCATTGCACGTTGTGGGATCTACCATTTTAGATGAATCGCATTTCACAACTGGCTGTAGAGGAGTTTATAGAGTACAGGTAAGCTGAGATTGGATGACCAGCTTCTCACATACAGGGTCTGGTTAGCTTGTCCCTGTGTGGGGGAAATGGAATTCTGCCTGAGTATTGGGGACATTTTGAGTGGTCAGTGGATGGGTCGTAAGAAGCCATTTTTCTATCAGCTTAAGTAGGTGCTTCTTGAGAAGGCAAGGAGAGAGGAAGAACACAAGTAGTCCCAGTACTTCATGGGCACCTGCATGTATGATGCCTGATAACCAAAGGGAAAGTTTGGTTCCTCCCTGAGAACTTCTCCTTTCTGTCATCCCTTATACCTTCTACAAATATCTGTACAATGAGCTGGGTGCTGTTGGCTCAGGACTGTAATCCTAGCTACTCAGAAGGCAGAGATCAGGAAAATTGCATTTCTAAATAAGCCTGGACAAATAGTTTCTAAGAACCTATCTTAAAAAAAATCACAAAAAAGGACTGGTTGAGTAGTTCAAAGTTTAGGCCCTGAGTTCAAACCCCTGTACCACAGAAAAAATCTGCACACTGGAAGGGACATAGAATAGTGGAAATCTAAAACCTACTTCTGGAACATTACAAATAAGTTAAAGGGACCCACTGAGTTGCATGGTTTGATGTTTTGCTTTGTTTTAAATGCAGAATGGCTAGAACTTCTCAACATAAGGTAAACACACTGACGTACATCTTTCAAAGCATACCCAGGCCAGCAGCAGTCAGACCTCAGAGTTCCATGCAAACTTCTGTAAGTTTCTACAAAACCATTTAGGAAATGTTTATTCCCTGTCCCAAATGAGACTGTTTGTTCCATTATTCTTCCTAGAACACTCAACATATATTGCTTAATAAAGACACAGGGCCTGTGTTGGTACCATTATTCCAATTCCACAAGTCATACGAGTCCTGATAATCTAAATATTATATTTATTAATACTTTCTATCCTTCAGCATTGTGTGAAGGCTTAGTAACATAATCACTGACCTATAAGATATTAAATGTGTGAAGGTAGGATCTAAGTACTTGTAATCTAAGGATATTTTAAAATTAGAAGAATGTGTCATTGTCCATGGGTAATATACTTCAAAACCTCCTGTGGATGTCAGATGCTGCAGATTGTATCAAACCTTTGTAGACTGTTTTAACCAACATATATAATTATGAATATGGTGTGATTATACTTTATTAGCCATGATAAGTGATTAACAATGGCTACCAATAAAGCAGTACTATTGGAACAATATACTGTAATACAATTGCCTGAATCACTATTCTTGACTTTTAAGGCCTTGTTAAGTAAATGAATATTACCTAAAGAGGCACTGTGAGTAGATAGCTGAGAAGACTGTTAAATCTTCACTGGAGGGTAGAGTATACAGTGTGCATACTGTGGAAAGAGCAAAGATTCAGATCCTGAGCATAGCAGTGTGAAATAATCAATAACTTACAATGGTGCATAATTCCAAGCTTACCAATTTTTTATTACTGGAATTTTGCAGTTAAAATTTTCAGACAATAGTTGATCCTGGATAACTGAATCCGAGGAAAGGAAAATCATTGATAAGGGGAAACTACTGCAATTGGAGAAAAACCACCTTATTCAGCTCTAAAATCAGAGCCTCCTGCAGCATGGGGAAGGGGAGCTCCTGGGAATTCTTTTCAGTCACTGCTGAAGAACTTTTCATACAGATAACCTGACCTTGGTTTTCACACCAGATACTGGCCCAGCTTGTGGCAACTGCATTTCCACACTTAAAATGACAGATTGTGGTGTCTGACACATTTGTTTTGGTTATCCTACTTTTAAGCTTTGGCCACTTTATTATCTTCCTTTATGTCATTTACTCCTTTAAGTGGTGTATGACATACTTAGAAAGGAGAGGCTCCACTTTTAAGAAGGGAATCCAGATTAAGACAGATTATCTGGGTCTTTCCAAGACACATAGCTGATAAGTGACAAAAGACTGCTGAAGATATAGAGCCCTGACACAGACCAGCTCTCTGCAGATACCTGCCTTCTCTTTTCATCTCCTGTAAGAATCCTCTTCTTTAAGATCTAAATCCAACTGCAGCTCCTCTGTGAAGCCCTTCTTATGGGGTCCAGGTAGACTTTCCTTGTCCTATTGTCCAGTGCCCACATATGAACACATAGACACATGAAATGCACTCCACTCTCCTGGCCAAGTTGAATAACATCAGCTTTGCTCAGTTTAAATATCCACAGGCATTGGGAGGGGCCAGAAATTTATAACATGTGTTTTGGGTACCTACAGGTCTTCAGCGCTGTAATTGCTTTATTTATGTTGTTGGTACCTACCCCATATTTATAACTGGCTTAGTGGTGATGTAAATATATATATGACTAGTTGCCTGATGTCCCACACTTTGAGGACTGTAGTCAGGACTACATGTAGGAAGGTGAGTTCCTTATTGTGCATGGTCCTTGAGATGCTGTTTATTAACTCTCATTCAAAGTGGCTGTTTATGGCTGTTGTTCAGATCAATTCCTGACTTGCTTTCTCAGATTCCACATTAGTGCCTATTCATTTGTGCCTTTAAGTGTGGGCATGACCCTCTCTTTTTTTCCACAGTATAATTAATGTTACTTCCACTATGCTACATGATACTGTAAAACATCACTGTAGTCAATTCAAACTTAGTAATCATATCTGTGCTACAAAGTGCATATTGCTTTGTGCATTTATACTGATAAGGATGTAGGATAATGAAAGCTTAAAGTATTAGAAAGTGCTAGACCTGAGACTTAGATTCTTACAAACATCTAGGTATTTCTAAATATTTGTTTTAAAATAAATGATATATTTAAAATGTCAGGATATAAACACCAGTTTGAATGGAAAAACAAATTCACACTATTAGACATCTGTGATTTAAGTGTGCAGTTATATAATTAATTTCTAGGAAAGTGTCTATATTGAAAACTAAGCATTTATAAGCTTTTCAGGAAAAATTTGTGAAAATAATCAATACTTTGGTAAATTATTTCATAAATAATCTTTTTTTTTAAATCAATATTGCCAGTGGTCACAATTTCACACTAAACGAAGGTAGCACTCACTTTAGAGCAGCTGCATGCCTGCAAACTGCAGACAGGCAACTCTGGATATTTAAACAGGGGCAGCTCAGGGAGTTCCATGTTTCAAACCAGTCTGCATGGAAGACTGCTATTAGAGGCAGATGGAGGGAGGGATAGTTTTTGGATGGGGCAATCTGGAAGGCAGCACAAGGTCCAGAGGTCAGCTGTCCTGCCTCTTCCAGCTTCCTGTGCCCTACTCATAGAAGGAGTGGTTCCACCTGTTCATATCACTCTGCACTTCAGAATTTCAGCAGGAAGTCGCACCCTCCCTATCTAAAGGGCCCACGCAGTCCCAAAACAACTCAGCCAGCAAAGCGCATCGTTTAGAGAATAGCCCTGCAGTATGTCACCACAAAATCTGAGCTGCCCAACCCCTGAGGTCACTACCTGCACTCTAAGCTAGGGGTGCAACTCCTCCCTCCTGCAGCTGACCCTGAATAACTGAGACAAGACAGACTAACTTGGGCAAAATTCAAAGAAGATCAACATGACTCTTTAGCAAGAAATGAAAACTTCTTCATCTTTTTTCTCTTCATAGAATTTGTTTTCCTTTCAGTTTCTTTCCCTTTCTTTCTTTCATTTCTTAAAATTTGGATTCTAGTTTTCAAAATTTTTTTCTCATTATTTCTTATTTTTTCACCTTATCTCTTAAACAATTCTCTATTTCTCTTTTATAAACATATAGCACTGACATGCCACTGTCTCCTACACATATCTCCCATCTTTCCATTTTCCTGCTCCCCACCCTTCCCCATATTCATTTGATAAATTAATTCTAATCCTTAAACCTTTCCAGCAGTGTTAAGCTCCCAGATTATCTCTTTAGAAACCAGAGTTTCAACCTTAGTGGGGAAACAGATATATTTTCCAATTGTCTCTTACTCATTCAAATACTTGATTTATTGATGAATTTTTAGCCTTCTTACTGCAGAAGTTTCTCTCCTTATGCCAGAAAGTAAAAGAGAAACATAGAGTAACATATACTCAAATCAAAGTGCAAAAATTAAAATTTGAGAAACTGAGGCAATGTCTCCTCTCAAAAATCTAATCTCAGCAACTCAACAATTTAATCCAAAGATAACAAATTTGCTGAAATGTCAGGAGAGAATTCAGAAGCCTACTGTTAAAACTGATCATTGACCCCAAAAAGGATTCAAATAAATGGATAAATTATGTTAAGAAATCAGTCCAAGACTTAGAAACAAAAGTAACATGGATGAGAAATTTAGCAAAAAATAGAAATTATGAAATGTAACCAAACACAAATGTTCAAAATGAAAGCCTCATAAAACCACAGTGTATAATATTATCAGCAGACAAGATCAAACAGAAGAAAAAATATCAGGACAAGATTAAGGAGTTAGTACACATAAACAATCACAAAGAAAAAATGAATACAAATGATTGTAACATAGACAAACTCTGGAACATAAAAAAGAAATAAACATAAGAACTCACACTGTGAAAGATGGAGATAGCATACAAACTAAAGCATGAGAAACCAATTCAATGAAATTATGGCAGAAAAAAATTACAGACTCTGTGTAATGATGCAGATACTATGTACAGGAGGCATTTCAAACTCCAAATAGACAAGACCACAAAAGATCAATGACACATTGTATTATAATTAAAATGCTAAAACTAGAGAACAAAGAAAGGATGCTGAAAGCTGCAGGGAAAAATGCCAATTTATATACAAAAGTAAATACATAAGAATAACCTCAGTCCTCTCAGAACAAACTATAAAAGCCAGAAAAGCATGGAGCAATAAAATTCTCTAAGTGAGAATAACTGCCAATCAAGAATACATACATTCAGTAAAGCCATCATTCTTTCTTGATGGTGAATATGGACCTTCCAAATCAAGGATTTGCTAAAATGGTTCATTTCTACCAATCCTACATTACAAAAGATAGTCAAGGGAATAATTTACACAGAAGAGGAAGAAAAACAGTCACAAACATGAGAGGTCAGGAAACAATAAAACTCAAAGGGTAAATTGATGAACCCAGGAGAGTTAGATGGGAAGCATGATGAACTTAGTAAACCAGCACAACTTCAAGATGAACAGTGACAAAAGTAAAGAACAATCAACATGAGACTCAACCTGAAAAACAAATGCTATAGAAACACAGTAATCAATAAATACCTCTCAATCATAACCCTAAATATAAACAGAATTCACTCTCCAATCAAAAGACACAGGTTGTCTGACTGTATTAAAAAAATAAGATCCAGCAATTTTTTTCTACAAGAAACCCATCTCACAAACAAACACACATATAAGCTAAATACAAAAGGTTGGGAAAAGTTATACCAGGCATGTGGAGATCAAAAGAAGGCAGGATGATGATCTCCAATTCCATCCATTTACCAGCGAATGATAACATGTCATTCTTCTTCATGGCTGCATAAAATTCCATTGTGTATAGGAACCACATTTTATTGATCCATTCGTCAGTGGTGGGGCATCTTGGCTGTTTCCATAACTTGGCTGTTGTGAATAGTGCCACAATAAACATGGGTGTGCAGGTGCCTCTGGAGTAACCTGGAATTGGAGATCATCATCCTGAGTGAGGTTAGCCTGACCCAAAAGACCAAAAATCATATGTTCTCCCTCACATGCGGACATTAGATCAAGGGCAAACACAACAAGGGGATTGAACTTTGATCACAAGATAAAAGCAAGTGCATACAAGGGAGATATGGGATAGGTAAGACACCTAAAAAATTAGCTAGCATTTTTTGCCATCAACACAGAGAAACTAAAGCAGATACCTTAAAAACAACTGAGGCCAATAGGAGAAGGGGACCAGGAACTAGAGATAAGATTAGATCAAAAAGAATTAACCTAGAAGTTAACACACGTGCACAGGAAATTAATGTGAGTCAACTCCCTGTATAGCTATCCTTATCTCAACCAGCAAAACCCCTTGTTCCTTCCTATTATTGCTTATACTCTCTCTACAACAAAATTAGAGATAAGGGCAAAATAGTTTCTGCCAGGTGTCAAGGGGTGGGGGGAGTGGAAGGGGGCAGAGTGGGTGGTAAGGGAGGGGGTGGGGGCAGGGGGAAGAAATGACTCAAGCATTGTATGCACATATGAATAATAAAAATATAAAACTTAAAAATAAAATAAAATAAAATAAAGTTTCCACCTCAAAAATAAAAGAAGGCAGGAATAGCTATTTTCATATCAAATAAAAAGGTTTTATGCATATGCAAAGAACAATTAGAAGAGATAAATAAGGTCACTACATATAATAATGGGAACATTCCAGCATGAAGATATAATTCTAAATGTACATGTACTGTTCAGCCTGTAAGTTCATAATAGAACCACTTTTGATCATGAAGAAACAGATAGGCCCAGATACAATAATAATAAGAGAGCTCAATACAATACTTTCATCTACAGAGAGAACATCCAGAAAAAATTAATAAGTATATCCTAGATCTAAACTATATTAGGGATGAAATGAATTTAATAAACATTTATAGAGTATTCCATCCTATTGTAAGAGATTGCACATTTTTCTCAGCAGGCCATGGCACTTTCTCCAAATACATCACATCATAAGTCAGAAGGTAAATTTCAAAAAATACAAAAAAATTAAAATAATAATTTCAATCCTAACAAACCACAGTGCAGTAAGTTTAGAAATCAATACCAAGGATAAACACAAATCATTCAAACTCAAGGAAATTGAACAACATTCTTTTGAACAATCAATAGTTCTTTGAAGAAATTAAAAAATTCCTAGATTCAAATAAAAATTAGGGTACAACTTACCAGAATCTGTGGGACACAGTAAAGGCAGTCTTAAAAGGGAAGTTTATACCCATGAACAGTCACACTAGAAAATTAGATCTGAAATAATCTGATGATGGACTTCAGACTGTAAGAAAAACAAGAACAAGCTAATATCAAATGTACTAGGATGAAAGCAATTATAAAAGTTAGGGCAAAAATCAATGAATCAGAGACCCAAAGAACAATACAATGAAACAAGAAGTTGTTTCTTTGAAAAAATAAATAAAGTCAACAAATCTTTAGCCAAAGTAATTAAAAGAGGAAAGGAGAAGACCTAAATTAATAAAATCAGAGACACAAAAGGGGATATTCAAACAGACCCCAAATAAATTCAAAGTTCATACTGGAATGTTTTGAAAACCTATACTCCAGAAAGCTGGGAAATGAAGAGGAATAGGTACATTTGTTGACATATATGACCCAATAAAACTGAACCAAGAGGACATTAAAAACTTAACAAATCTGAAATAAGTAATGTGATTATGATTGTTATAAAGAAACTCTGCAAAAAGAAAAGTCCAGGTTCTGATGGGTTCATTGCTGAATTCTGCCACACCTTTAAAGAAAAATTCACATCAATACTTCTCAAACCACTCCATAAAATACAAAAGGAAGAAATACTACCAAATTCATTGTACAAAGTCAGTATTACCCTAACACCGAAACCAGGTAAAGATGCATAGAAGAAAAGAAAAGCTATAGGCAAATATTCCTGATGAACATAGATGCAAAAATCCTCAATAAAATACTGATAACAGAATCCAACAACATATTTAAAAGATTATACACCATGATTAAGTATGTTTTACTACAGGGATGAAAAGATGTACATAATATATAAATCAATAAATGTAGTACAACACATAAAAATAATCAAAGACAGAAAGCAAATCATCTCAACAGATGCAGAAAAAGCCTTTTTCCACTTCCTTTCATTATAAAAGCTCTGAAAAAACTAAGAATCCAGGGCACATTCCTCAATATTATAAAGGCTATATATGACAAACCTATATTCAACAAAATACTAACTGTGGAAAAACTGAAGCCATTTCCTCTTAAATCAGGAATGAGGCAAGAGTGTCCACATTCATCATTGTTATTCAGTATGGTACCAGAACCTAGCTGGAACAATAAGACAGGAAAAAGAAATCAAAGATATTCAAATAAGGAAAGAAGAAATCAAATTAGCCTGACTTGCAGATGATATGATCTTTTACCTGAAAGACCCTAAAAACTCCACTAAATACACTTAGATTTTATAAACACATTCAGCAAAGTAGCAGGGTATAAAGTCAATGTACAAAAATCGTTAGCATTTCTATACACAAATAATTAACAGTCCTGAAAGGCAAATCCTGAAAGAAATCAGAAAAACAATACCATTCACAATATCATTAAAAAATTGAAGTACATACAAGTACATATATTGAAGGAGTGAAAAACCTATACAGTAAAAACTACAAATCACTGATGAAAGAAATCAATGAAGACTCTAGAAGATGGAAGGACATCCCATTCTAATGGTTTGGCAGAATCAATATTGTGAAAATTGCTGTACTATCAAAAACAATTCATATGTTCAGTGCAATCCCCATCAAAATTACAATGACATTCTTCACACAAAATATAAAAATCAATCCTAAAATTTGTAAGGAAGCACAAAAGACCTTAATAGTGAAACCAATCTTGAGCAAAAGGAGTAATTCTGGAGTTATCACAATATCTGACTTCAAACTATACTACAGAGCCATAATGATAAAAACAGCATGATACTGGCATAAAAACAGTCATGAAGACAAATATAATAGAAAAGCCATACACAAACCCATGCAGCAATAGTCATTTGATTTTCCACAAAAAAGCCCAAAACATGCATTGGAGAAAAGATAGTGTACTTGACAAAAGTGCTGGGAAAAGAGGATATCCGTCTGTAGAAGACTGAAACTGGATCCCAGTCTTTCACCTGTGCTAGTATCAATTCAAAGTGAACAAAGCATGTTAATGCAAGATCTCAGATGGTGAATTTACTATAGGAAAGAATAGGGAATGCACTGGAACATACAGGCATAGGTAATAACTTTATGAATAGATCTCCAATAGCTCAATAATTAAGAGAAAGGACTGACAAATGTGACTGCATCTAACTAAAAAAATTCTGCACAGCAAAAGAAACAGACACCAGACTTAAGAAACAGCCTAGAACCTTTTTCTGTTTGTCTTGCATTGCCAGAGGTAGAAGGAGAGGCAGAGAGCATCAGCTCCCTGTGCTCACAGATCACCAATGCCTACAGCACACCCTCTGAGGACCCCTTCTCCTCTGCCCCAATGACCAAACCAGTGACAGTGGTGGCACCACAATCTCCTGCCTTCCAAGATAATGGCACTGACCCAGCCTTCCACGTGCTTACTGCTAAGCCAGCCCATACTGCTCTAGCACCCCTAGCAATGCCTGTAGGTGAAACCAACTTTTGGGCCCATTCCCCTGATGCTGCTAACAAGGAAGTTGCAGCCACACATCCGGGAACTGAGTGGGGTCAATCTTCTGGTGCTGCCTCTCCAGGTCTCTTCCAGGCTGGTCACAGACGTACTCCCTCGGAGGCTGACCGCTGGTTAGAAGAAGTATCAAAGAGTGTCCGGGCCCAGCGGCCCCAGGCCTCAACTGCCCCTCTGCAGCCAGTTCTCCAGCCTCCTCCACCCACTGCCATCTCCCAGCCCGCACCGCCTTCCCAAGGGAACACATTCCTCAGCTCTCAGCCTGTGCCAGTGGGTGTGGTCCCACCCCTGCAGCCAGCCTTTGTCCCTGCCCAGTCCTATCCTGTGGCCAGTGGGATGCCCTATCCAGCCCCTAACATGCCTGTAGTGGGCATCATCCCATCCCAAATGCTAGCCAACATGTTTGGCACTGCAGGCCATCCTCAGGCCACTCACCCCCATCAGTCACCCAGCCTGGTCAAGCAGCAGACATTCCCTCAGTATAAGACAAGCAGTGCCACCGCCAGTCCCTTCTTTAAGCCTCCTGCTCAGTACCTCAACGGTTCTGCAGCTTTCAATGGTGTAGATTGTGGCAGGTTGACCTCAGGAGACAAGCACACAGAGGTTCCTGCAGGCGTCTGCCCAGTGGATCCTTTTGAAGCCCAGTGGGCTGCATTAGAAAGCAAGTCTAAGCAGCGTACCAATCCCTTCCCCTACCACCTCTTCCTCCAGTGACTTACAGAAGACATTTGAAATCGAACTTTAGGCAATCTCTGTCGTGTATGTATCTGGTCTGTACTTAGGTAAGAGCAAAGTATGGAGATCAAAGAAGCAAAGGGGACTTTGTTTCCCTGATCAGTACACTTTTTACTAATCCCAAAGTTCCCAAGGAGCAAGTCCAGGCACAGAATGCAGTGAGAGATGACTTAAAAGAAGTGGGAAAACCATTCCTAGAGAAGACTATCTTGCAGCTAGGCTAAAGAAGTCCAGGAGATGTTGCCTTCCATACCTGCCTCCCACACCCCCTTACAAATCTCTGGTAACAGAGAGGCAGAAGTATCAGAACAGTAATCTACATTCAAAGCACATTCACTGGAATATAAAACACAACAACAGGAAGCAAAATGATCTCCCTTCATTCACCTGCCTCCTCTCAGGACTGGCCTGATTTAGAGATGAAGAACAGGTGGGTTGGGCTCAGACTGGGAAAAGAGGCAGTCTGTGCTGCCAGAATTCTGGGAGTGCACAGCAGCAACTGCCCAGCAGACCTATATTTTGGGGGTAAAAATGAGCTTCCATTTTGAGTAACAGAATAAATGTTATAAATATATATCAAAAAGCCAAAATCTTTATTTTTATGCATCTAGAATATTTTAAATAGTTCTCAATATTAAAAAGTTGTATGAGTTGTAAGTAATCTTGCCAAAAGTAAAAGGGTTAGTTTTAAGAAATTGTACATAAGATTGCTTTATCATTGATGCCTATTGAAGTAAAAAGAGGAAGGTTGAAAGTTGCAGGCAGGATCCCTGGCTTGTTTGTAATCATTCATTGTAAGTAGCACATCACAACAACAATCATACTTATGACCAATACAATCACTAGGTTGTAGTTTTAAATAAAGAAAATGAAAGAGCAGTATTGGTTTTAAACCTATCATGAAATTCTAATGTCATTATTTTAATGGACTCAATCTAAATACGCTCTAGAGAATATGTTATATTTTATATATTGTTGCAGTTTCCTTATGTTAATCCTTTATTTTAACACTAAGGTGATAATGACATAATCATATCCACAGAAGGAAACACAGGGCCACTGTGTTGGTTTGTAATGTGGGTTTTGATGGGGTTTGCCCTTTAAATTTTGTTCCCACATGTTCTGTGAGAATGGGGATTCTAGTTTTATTCACTTTGTGTGCCCTGTCCCCCTCCCCTTAGTGAACAGAACATCCCATTGCCAGTCTCAGCCACTTGACCTCGGGTAACAACATGAGATCCCATCTCATTTTTACTTTTGAACATTGGCCTTACAATCAAATGTAAGTTATATATACATACATACGTACATACATACATATTATATATATATTTGTACTGATGAGAATTTATAATCAGCTTTAACAAAAATAAATGTTCATGGTAGAAGCTTTTGCCCATAAAAATTAAAAGAAACAGCCTACAGAATGAGAAAATCTTTGCCAACTATATATTCGACGTGGCATTTTTAACCAGACTCTACAGGGAGCTCAAAAAACAAACCCTACAAGGCATCAACAAACCATCAACTAAATTGGCAAATGAACTGAACAGACAATTCTCCAAAGAAGAGATACAAGTGGCCACTAAATACCTGAAGAAATGCTCAATATCCTAGGTAATAAATGAAATGCCCATCAAATGTCATGGAGAGGTCACCCCACCACAGTTAGAATGGCTATCATTAATAACACAATTAACAACAAATGCTGGCAAGGATGTAGGGGAGAAGGGGAAGGAGCCCTTATACACTCTTTGTGGTAATGTTAATTAGTGTAACTCTATGGAAAGCAGTATAGTGGTTCCTCAGAAAACTAAAAATACACCAACCATATGATAAAGTGATACCATACTGGGGCAAACACTCCCTTCTTCTTTTGACTGTTAGGAAAAGAGAAGGGAATATTAAATTTATATTCATTGATAAAGCAATGTTCATGAGATTATTAAATGAGGATTATGATATGATTCAGATACACCACCCTTGTGCTAAGTCAAAATAAGCATTCCAATCAACTTAAACCTCTTTCAAAAGTGCCCTGGTTCCTAGAATGGTCAAATTTCAAGACATAGTATGTTCTGTTGAATGTGAATTTACTTATTTCTGAAATTATCTGTTGACTTAATTGTGAGTAGTCATTTGACCTTCCTCTAGGAATGTTGCAGCACTTTTGTTTCACAGGAATCTAGATGGGATCAATTTAAAAATTTCACATATGTAAGTAAAAAAATGAAAATTAATATTTTAAGAATGATAGCGAATTGAGATTTTAGATGAAATAATGTTAGCCATTTGAATTGTTCTAGTGTTTAATTTAAAAAACAATTTTTTCGTTCAAAATTTGAATGCTATTATTGATGTCTGTTATTCTACCATATTGATAGCCTTATTGCTTATGTTCAGAAGGTAGAAAAATATGTCTCTGAAAGTTCACATAAAAGTGAGCTGAGATGAAAAAATGAGAACTGTTGAAACTATTCTATGAATGGAGGAAGAGGGTATAAAGGAGAATGATAGAGGGGATGAATTTAACTTAATTATATTCTAAGCACTTTTGTAAGTGTCACAAGGTACCCCCCCGAAGTACAACAACAGTATGATAATAAAAAAAGAGAAAAAATTAAAAATCATGAACAAAAGTGAGGTAGAGTTCCCACCTAAATAACCACATTTCAGGCAGTGTGGTAAAAGAAAAATGAAGAAGGCATGGCTTGCTTCCCCACCTCCCTTCACAGCATTATGTTTACCTGTGACACCAGCTGCCACAGGGCTGGGAGAATTGCCACCCTAGTTAATTCTGATCCTGTTCCTAAGAAAGGAGAGATGAATGGATGTTTGGCAGGCAACTAACATTCTGTACCACCCCAACTCTTGCCATTACCCCAGAAAATAGCCTGGATATTAGTGTATATTTATTTCATCTGATATACTTTACATCTGATAGATAGCATTTTAGAGGTCAGGGCTGGGATGAGGGAGAAATAAGGAAGTGCTTAGGGGACAGAATTGAAGTAGGCACTTGTCCTCTTGTTTATGATGCTCTCAGAGGCCTTTGGAGAATCCTGAGTTCAACTCTTTCAAGTTCACAGTCAGGAAACTGGGATTCTGAGGTGGAGAGAAGCAGGTGAGACCTCACAGCTGTAACAGATCAGCCAGCCCTCAAGTGTCCTTACTTCTGGTTGGAGGTAAAGAGAAAATGTGAAAAAGAGCTGAAGCAATGACCTGGCTGTCATGCCTGAATTGATGAAAATACATAGTGAATCACCTGGCCCTCTAGTTATGGTTGAATTGCTGCACCAATCAAGCAATCTGGAAGGGAACAGCTTCTTCACAAGTGTGGCTGCCAACTGTAAAGAGTGCTTTAGATTTCCTCTCCTGTTTTGAGTAGTACACCCAACTTATGAGAATGACACATTCATGTGCAACTTGAAAAGTAAAAACAAAGAAGTGAAAAAGGGTGAAAAGCTTTAACATTTTTTATTAGTTTATTATTATTGTGGTGTTGGGGATCTACCCCAGTGCCTCACACATTCTTTGCAAGCACCAAGGTTCAGTTCTAGCCTTCACTTCCCACTTTTTCTTGTTTATTTTGTGAGGGTTTTGTGAAACCCAGATTAACCATAATTCTCCTGACAATGCATATTTAAGCTGTATTCTGTGTCAGTGTTCCAGAAGTAAATGGGCAAGAGAAATCATACAAAGTCCTTCAGTGTAGACCTCCTTCCATCCCTCCCATGACATGTCATCATCTGAAAGCCAGTCACATTGATAATATTTTCCTATTTTTTAATCTTTTTTGCATAAAAGGAAGCTAACTTTCCTGTATCCCAGTAGATGACTTTGCAAGTGACTGAGAGTGCCCATGGCCTAGGAAAACACCATTTCTCATGGCTGAGAGAGGACAGGATTGCAGAACTCATAAAGTCATATTTGTAAGATATGTTATCTTAGGAGAGCAAAGAATCTTAGCACAAGTAATTGGGCAGACTATCCTTCATTTTAACCTTATAAAATAAAATGTGTTCTTCACAGCAAAAGTATTAGATCAGAGAGGACTTAGAAACTGAGGAGTGTACCTCCTCAAAGAGTAAAAACAAATGAAGATTCAGACACACTCCCTAAGGTAATATTGCTGCCAAATATTTTGGCTGCAAGATATCTCAATTCTGTGTGTTCTTTGTTTTGTGTTACTTTTTCTACAACAGTTTTCTCTGCTTAAGCAGGAATAATAGCTATATATTGGGTCTTCAGGGTAAGCAACGGACAATCGCAAGGTATTAATTTGCTAAGGGAGCCATAATAAAATACCTCAGATGAAGTGGCTTAAGGAATAGAAATTTATATTCTCCTAATTAGTGGCCAAACTTGTGAAATTTTTATATTAATTGATTGTTCAGAGAATTTGGCAATAGCTTTGTTCTTTTCATTTATTGTTTTCTTTGGCTTCCAGTTTATTGTTTTTTGATTAATACTACTTTCCTTATTTCTAATACATATTCTCCAGTTTTTTCTTATCTAAACTACATTTTCAAGTTCAGTACATTTACTTTCAAATTTCCTAATAATGTTGTTTAACACTATTTTTCTTCAAAATAACATTTCAGCTTGTATGATTTTAAGTGTTATTCTGTATGCATATTTATTCATCATCTTTCTGCTGCTGTTGATTCAAGGATTCTTTGATATGATGCTATTTATGGAGGAGACATCATCTTGGACTGCTGCAGCTACACTTTGCAGTTAATTTTTAATTCTATTGCTGTGTGTTTAGAGAACTTTACTGTTTGACACTGAGAATCACTTCTGTGTTCAACTGTAGGAAACCTCTCTACGGGCCTGGAGATGTTTTTGTAAATTCCATTTCTGCTCAAAAAGAATGTGTCTTCTACAAAATCTAAGAGCTTGAACATAATATTTCAATTGCTGTCAATATTTTTATTGTTGCTTCTCTAATTAATATCTCAGTTTCTTAAAGGAGTATATACTATTATCATCAACCATTTTTTATTTATCAATATGTATTGTAGCTGATGATCGAATTACATATATATAAAATATATATATACAAATATATATATACATATTTACATATATATACATATTTAAGGTAGACCAACTAAAAATTAACACACATACTTGCACGTAGACACACACACAGAGTCTTCCACCTACCTTGCTTCTAAAGGTAAAAAAGTCATTATAATAAAGCATTTTATTATTTAAGAATTATGGGGAATTGCAAGGAACCTGGCACCACACATATATCATGCTGAGTAACTCAGTCTTTCTTAACAACAAATATTTAAAAATGAGGCTCCATCATGCAAATCTAGCTGTAAATAGAGTTTACATTTTCTCTAGTGCTTAACTGTTAAAAGATGCCTGATGTTTTGCTTCAATATATTTCTTTCTGAATAAAGCAGGGTGTGTTTTTCACCAATATAGATAAATTAATGATTATCATTCTCATTACTGTCTTTTTTTCCAAGAGGAAGAAATGAAATATTGTGATGAAAATGCATTCCATAAGTTTTGGTCTACAATGAAGCATTCTTACTGAGGATTTTTGTTGGCTTCTGTTAGTTCTAGACATTTGTAAATCTCTCTCCTCAAATATCACCAACACGATATGCTGATAAGACACAGCTATGTGTATTTCTTACCAAAATAAGGGAGAAAACCTTCACACAGTACTTTACTGGTGCTTCAAAGAGAGGAAGAAGCATCATTATTCATTGAGAATTTGTAAAGTATTGCTTTCAAAGTAGAGGCTTGATATAACATGCTAGAATGGGTGGTAGTAGTAAGGTGAAGATATTGAGGAAAGAGATTCCAAAAATCTCAAGGCATAAACTGTCAATTGATAATTCTGTTTGAAAAAGTTGATGGGTCTTTCCTGATGTTCCTCTCATGAATAATCAGAAACTTGATTGAGTTAGACAAGTTCTGAAAAGTAGTGCTACTGAAGACAATCTAATAGTAATGTTACATTCATGTGCAGTAAGATGTCATTTTGATTCTAAGTTATCCATTCTCAGTGTAGGAATGGCCCTATGCAGTTAATCCCTTCTCTGATCTCAGGAGCTTGTTGCTCTCTTACAGCTTTGCTTTTTCTAGAATGTCACCAGTTGGAGTCATACAGTGTGTAGCATTTGTGTTTGACTTTTCAATTGTCATAGTTCAACATAATGTTTTGAGCTTCGGCCATATCATGTGTGGTTTGTTCATATTCATGCTGTGTTATCTGTTGTAGGAACATACGACTGACCCGTTCTGTTTATGGACATCTGAACTTCCATGCCTTGTGAGCTGTGCTCCCCTGACCACTCTTATGTGTCTTTGTGGACACATGTGTGTGTGTCTTCCAGTTACATACACAATGGAGGCACACAATGTGAAGACACAAAGTAAGCACATCAGCCTATCTTCAGGATACAAACACGAGCTTTACGCTTAAATAGAGAAGGAATTTGAGCCAGAGATAAAAATGTATGAATAATTATTAAAAAGCCCAGGTCAAAGTATGGCCTGGTTGTTCATTACTGAGGGTTATCATTGACTCAGAATAAGCAAGTCATTGTTGCCTGGTAGGTGGTCTGTCCTGTGGAAGTTCTGCTGTTCTTTTTCTTAGAGGAAGTTTTCTATGTCCTTTCTTGTAAAGTTGTTATCAAACAGTACTGTCCTTCCTGGAATCAAAGGTGGCTCTAGAGAGAACGATTTAGAACAAAAGACACTGATACAAAATGGAGACTGGGTACCTATCTTTTAGTGAGGTATCTGTTAGTATAGAAACTTTGGAGGATGCCACATTCAATCTTTAAAATCTCTTATCCTAAAATGCATATCTCAGGACTGTTTAGGAAATTGGAACATTTTCCCTTATTACACATGCTATAGTTAAAGAAAATCTTATATTTAAATGACACCACAACTAGCCCAATATGTATCCTTGGTAACAAACTATATATATATTTGACACTGACTACTTTTAGAAATATAAATAGACATTCAGATCCTTTTAAGAGGAATTGTCAGAGGCAGAGAAAAAAGGTTGTCTCATAAATATTTTCCATTGATAACTGAAAGTCTCCATGCAGTATTGTTAGATCCTCTGATAACACCACAATGTAAGAAACCACATGATGCATAAAATTTTTCCCTGATGTCTTTACTGAGGCAAATCAAGATCACAGAGAAAAATAAGTCATCAAGGGGAGAATTGCTGTCAGGTTAGTGGTGCTCTTTATCAGAAACTTACCATAGGGTAACTGACCTTCTAATCTGTAATTTATTATGGGGTTGTCCCTGATACTTCTTGTCACTAACCTCTGTTACAAGTGCTCAGGTAAGAAATAACTAATCCCTAACCATTTTAAATGCCGTGAGTTTTTACCTTCCTTATGGTATACAGAATTGTCCATGATCTTCTAGTTATTGGGAAGTGATTAGACCCTGGACCATTGTCATTTTTATTGATTTTGAGACTCCATTTTAGAATCAGATATTTTGCTACCACCAATCTAGAATGGATTCAACTTACAAATCATAGCATTCAACTGGAATTAAACTATATATCCAGGTAGAGTTGTAGGTTATGTCAATGTTGAAATGCTTAATTGGCCTAGTAGAACAATTTGTATTCTGCAACATATCTGTGCATGTTTTCTCACAGGTTCTCTGAAAGAGAATAGAGCATTGACTGTGCATTGCTAACAACCACATGGGAGAAAAAATGGTCCACGTGGACAGCAAACAATCTGATATTCAATATCCTCAAGGTTATTGAATATATATGTCCAGGTGTATATGTCTGGTTATTTACATGTTTTCCAAAGGAATTCTGTGTAGGTCTTGCCTAATATAATGAGAGTAGAAACTGCCACATTCACTCATGAAAAGCTTCTTTATTTTCATATATATTCTTCAAATATATATATTTTTAAGAATGTTTTCTCATAGCTACATTTCCCTGTTTGAGGCAAATATGTGGAGAAAACACATATATGCTTGATATTCCTTATCAATGAAAACATTTTCTTCTATTTTCATACATAGAAATTATGTATATAAGCTCCAAATGATAGTGGCAAAAGCAGAGATCCACATGATGTTCATAATATCTATCTATTCCTGCAATCTCAACCAAGGAATATTTTCAGGAATTTTATCTGGAAAGTATTAGGACCCTTATAGTCTCTGTTCATAGAATTTTGGAATTATCCAAGTATTGTACCTGCATCCTAAAATGAAACTCTGGCCTAGAATATTACATCAGGTAGCACCAGATGTTTACCAAGTTGGATTACCATATCTTAAAAAGAGACAGTAAGCATGACACTGAGTCAATAAAGTTTCTTGTGCATTATGCCTGGTATTCAGACACATGCTGCTGTGGGCCTATGTGACATCATAGAACTTCTGCTTATAAAAAACATAGCCAAGGGATGATTCTGGCTCTAAACTTCCCTGTCACACATTTTGGTTTTTGGCTACATCAAAACAGACAGTTTTGTCATTAATTGTATTAACTAAGGGTTAAACATTTTAAGTAACATTAAAATTTATTTTGAATACCTGTAATTTGAGGGAAAGACTTTATTGTACTCCCTTGTAATTGCAATGGTCCTGTCAGCCCAGAAAGAAGCATAGGTGGTTTTTTTTGTTATTATATTTCTTTTGCAGGTGACCAGACAGGATATTATGGTCGCTTCTGTTGATCCCATCAATGTATAATTAATCTAAGTAACTAGGTAGAGCTCAAGATTACCTTAACAATGATTTTGTGGACATAAAAATGCAAATGTCTTTGAAACATGATTGTATCTACAGGCATGTTTATTTATATGTTTTTAGGTTTTCTTGAAGACCACTCAAAAAAGCAGAAAAGATTCTTTACAGAAGATTCCTAATAACCAAGGGAGTGAAAAACTGTTGCCATCACAGTGCACATTATTGCATCTTGAATATGCAGGTAGGTGAAGTGGCTGTGCCTAGTTGGTGTCACATGTTGTTGTTTTTCTCTTTTCTTTTGCTTGCTCCAGTCTTGCTTAATGTACAGGTGTGAGGTGAAGCCACATCCAGTCATGCGATACCTTTCAATTTTCACATAAATTTAAGAGATAATTATAAGACTTATCTATTTCCCCAATAATTTTGCCATACATGCCTCCACTCCAATTACCTGTCTAGGATTTATAGGAAGTATCACAAACCATTACATGCTTCCTGAGGGAAAATGTGAATTTAATACTCACACAGGTAGAGGTGTAAGTGATTCCATTTAATTTTAATTGTGTCCATTGCTAAGAAGTTTTGTGTGGAATATTATAGGCTTCCTGTCAAGAATGTAAGAGTATTTTTAGAATGTAGTGTGGGTGAGCCTCTGTATGTATGCATTAATTGAAGATGGATTGTGAATTGATATAATGACATTAGGAATTTATGAATGTATGTGTCAAGTGACACATGTAACAATTAACAATTTGGCTTTGCATATTGTCTTTCTAAAAGGCAGATAAAGATTCCAAATTTACTCACAGAAATTTTCAAGAATAAAATATCTCCAAAATGCGTAAGCACTGATATGGGACTCAATCAAAGTGTAGGCATATTACCTTCATCTACTAATCTCAGGAAGGAGGACATTCTGAAATCCTTCCTTAAAATGCTTTTGATATATGTCCCCTAATAAGAATCCTTTGATCCCTAAGAATTATAACAAGTATGCATTTTTAATTTTTCTCTGGCCAGCAAATTGATGTTAAAACTGTCAATGCTGAGAGGTTAAGATGTCACTTGCTTCATTGTCATTGTTGTTGAGCTGCCTACACAAGAGAAAGCTTAGTATATTTTCCAAGTTTTCACTCTAAAAAATGATGGGCATTTCTGATATTCCTTTTAACTCTGAGATAACTCATGAGTGTAGGTATAATTTAAGTGACACTTCTTTACAGTCCTGTGCAAGGGAAGAGGAAAATGTCCTGCTTTAGAAAACTGTACCCTACAACACCGTATTTTTTTTTCCTGTTCTAGTCATGAGAATTCAGAGAACTTTAGAGGATTGTGGATGAAACCTTATTTATGAGTAAATATTAAGTAGCAAATTGAATATTTGTCAGTGGAGACAATCTGATGTTAAATATCCTGATAGGTGAGAACATATTGCTCTTGTGGTATTCATTGTTCCTTCTGATTTCCATTGGAGGCCATGTAGCTCCTGATGTAATGCCCATGAAAAGTCTGTCTTCATGTCCTTCATGTTTTTCATCCAAAATCACTTTTGGGTATCTGCCTCATTCCTAGATTGCTAGGAACATTCCTAGTACAGTCCACACTTGGGCCACTCAACTCTCCACAGGTTGGAGAAAATTGAGAAGAATGTCACAATATCTAACATATTTCTGAAAAAGAAATTCCCAAGCAGCAAATTTATATCTTCCATAATCTAAGAGATGGGAGAAAGCAAGACTTCTGATCCCTTTCTGGCAATTGCAATAATGATTAAAAGCACGAAGTTAAAATATTAACTTGTTTTATCTCTATTCCAAACATTTTGTTGTTTCCATCATTATACCTAACACCAAGCCTGTAGTCTGCCAATCCTTGGACACAAATAACTTTCATAATTCTAATATTCACAATGATTCTCCAGTTTCCTTGATTTACTTTATAGAGTTCACTTTGAAAACAAAATTATAAATTGCCTGGCTGTTTACTTTTATATGGTATTTTAAATCATATTTTCCCATTAGATTTATTTAACTTAGGAAAAATTTTTATACATGTGTATAAGCTGCAATTATAGGGTTAACATATGAAGCCCATTCTGTCCTGGTATATTATTTCTCTCTTCTCCTTTCTTATTTATACTGACATAATTTTGAGGTTCATGGTCATTTTAAAGCTCTGTTAGCTTGACCAGCCTTAGATAAACTGTAACATTCCATGGCTTTTCCATTCATATGAAACCAAAAACAATTATGTAAGAATTCTTTGTAAAAGCCAAGCAATATTTGCCACACAAAGAACACATTGTGGAATGCTATCCTCTCCCATCGCTGTCCTGTAATGAGATGCCAAGATGGCCAGCAAATGAGGTTCACACATGGCAGCCATTGCTTTCTTCACCAATCTCTGCTTTCAATTATCATGTTAAAAAGATGACCAAAGCTATTTATCCTTAAATTTCACTTAAAAATATTAAATACTTGGAAAAAAATCACACCTTAATGTTTACATTTCTTGAGGAACATATGCATCAATCCTGTCCAACTTATCCAAGGCAACTTCCTACTCATTGTTTCAACACAAAGAAATACTTATCATAAAGATCAGATTTTCCCAAGAACATTTTTTAATTGCAACAAATGAGGTATCAACACAGTACCCAAAATACAGGATCTCTAAATTCATTTTAAAAAGGCTTACCTACTTAAAAAATAGTCCTATTAGTCTATGTAGACTATTATTACAGACCAAATATCCTATAAATTGTAAATCTTAATAATATCTGTTTTAATATTCAAAAAGGTATTTTTTCATAAATTTAAAATCTTGCTCTGTGGTGACCATCTTAGCTTTCAAGGTTTCTCTCATTGTGCCTTTTTACTACACTCCTGATTATAAAGAAATTCCATTTGGCCTAAAAATCGGCCCTAGTTGGAATGAAGGAACACACACTCACCAGTCTCTAATGATGTTAGTAAATACTCTCTAAACTATTAAAGTCATTCCTTTTCAAATACCATAGTCTTGGACTTCTGATTAAAATAAAATTCTAGTAAAAATCTTATTTTCTTGTGTTTGGTTCTCATTTCTTTTTTCCTTCTTTCCTTTTGCCTCTACTCTTTTCTTCTTTCTTTCTTTGCTGCATTTTTTAGTTTCCTCCAGACAGTGACAGGAAATCCAAACAACATGAGAAGTGTTGTCATTCCTAACAATGCTCAGTTAAAACGTATATTAAAGCATTAGATTTAAACACTAATTTTATAGAGTTAATCTTTTACTATAATTCAATTTCCCTTAATAAAACAACAATAAAAACAACTGGCCTTTATATTAAAGCCTAATATTTGCTATTTTGAGAAATTATACCTATTTCATAAAATTTCTGAAAATTTTGGAATAAATTCCTATATATACCTTTGTGACATTATATGGAAACTCTAAAGTGAAAAAGAGTAAAGAAAATATTATAAGGCCTCATCCACATTTGCAAATCCATAATTTGGACAGTGACTCAGTACTGTGCTGAGGCTATTAAGGCCAAAGAGCCAAACACATCAGGAAAAAAAAGTTATGGGTCCCAAGAGTAACTCTAGTTTAAATATTAATATGTAAAGTACTTTTAAATACTAATTTTAATTTATAAAGTTATATAATTACATGTCAAATTTAAAACATAAAGAAATCAACACATAGGGCCATTAAATATAAAATGTTCTGAAACATTTCTGAATTAAAAAATAAAAATCTTACCAGGATCTAGACCAACTGGCAAAGATTTAAAAATTATACTAATATCACTCCTAATTGAACAAAAGGACAGACAATTTTAAAAATATTCTTCATAGTCTGTTGTTACCAAATATCATTTACAAATTGGCAAATGAGGCACTGAGACTTCAAACTCTATGTAAAATTAATAATTTACCTCATTGGTTTTTGAACAACCAACTTGTAATTTTAAAAACAATAGAAGGTTAAAATAGGACCATTATAAAAAACAGAAAATGCAATATTGATAAATAAACATCTCAATTTCAAATACAGATAAAAAATAAGTTCCTGCAATACTGGTTATGTATACATAGAAGAATGAAACTAGGCACTTGACTCCCACCCTTTGCAAAAACTAATTTAAATGAGTCAAAGTTCCTAAAGCAAGTTTCTAAATCTTTGAAAATGCTACAAGAGGTTTTTTTTCTTTGGAATGGAGAGACCAGTACTGGGCACAGAATTCATGACCTAAGACTTCCTAGGCAGGCACTCTAACAAATGAGCCACACCAGAAGCCCTGAATTTACAATAGGAAAACAATGGCAGTTGTATGAATAGGCAATTATTTTCTGAACATGAAAATAAGAACTAAAACAGACAAAGGTGATTGCATCACATGCAAAGTTTGATTTTCAAAGTGTCTGAAAATCAAAGGAAACAATTACCACAGTCAAGAGACAGACCACAAAATTTGAAGAAACATTTGACATATATAGAAAAGACAGAGGATTAATATGTAGAATATACATAGAACTCAAAACAATAAACACCAAAGGTGCAAACAACCCTCTTAATAGATTGGCAACTGAATTGAACAGACCATTCTTCAAAGTACTAATGGCCAATAATATATGGAAAAATTCAACATTCTTTTCCATGAAAGAAATAGACATCACTACTCCAATGAGATTCCATGTATCCCTGCCAGAATGCAATTATCAAGAAAACACACAGCAAATTCTTATGAAAATAGGCTGAAAAGAAACCGACATATGCTATTAGTGGGAATGTAAATAAGTGCCATGGCTATGGAAATCTTTATGAAGGCTCATTAAAAAACAAACAACAACAAAATCTAGCAATTGCCTTGCCTAATGAACCTGCTAAACCACTCTTGAGCATAGATTTAAAAGAGTGTAAATCAACATAAAAGAATGACACGTGTGCATTGACATTGATCACAGCAGTATTCACAATATCCAGATATGAAATCAGCTGAGTTGCCCAATATCAGATGGAATTGAGAGTCATCATGTTGCCTGAGTGAAGCCAAGCTCAAAAAGCCAAAGGTTGTGTGTATTTACTTATATGTGGTTATAGACCTACAATGAGGATGATGATACTAACAATAAGACAAAAGTATAGAAGGGAGACTCTCTAGAAGGATCAGTGGGAGTGTGACGGGAGAAAGGAGAAGTAGGTTACACATACACATGAAGATAGCAAACTGAAACCCAGTAAATATTGTGGAATAAAGGGGGAGAGGAAAGGTGGGTTATAAGGTTGTGTGTAGAGAGGATGAACTTGTTCAGAATACTCTACATGCAATGAAAGAATTGTCACAAAGAAACCCACTTGTACTATTGATGTTTGGTAATAAATACACATAATCTGAGCTCAACTTTTATCATTATAAAAACACATTATAAATACACATTATCTGAGCTCAACTTTTATCATTATAAAAATTTTAATATAAAAAAATTTTCCCACAATGGTTAAGCCCTCATTAAAAAGACCAAAAAAAAACCTCCAAGAAAAAGTTGACTAATCTCTCCTAAAATATTATAAATATAAAAAAGCTGAGACACTGAAAGTCTAATTACATCAAATGAATCACTTATGCTGACAGTGTACTTCCTGTGCCATGAAACAGACAGACAAAAAAAAAATCAGTGTCCTTTTCTTTGGAGAGATGGTTGGTCATTGACCTTCCTCAGAGATGGAAGACCTTAAAGGATGAAGATACCCAGGGCCTCTCTAAACAATCTTTCAAATACATCTTAAAATCTCAGGTCTTTCTAAATATAACAAATACCATGATAAAATTCATTTGAGGATTGGGGCGTAATATTTTCCCTTAGAAAAATCTCTAAGTTACATTTTGCCAAAACAAAGGGAAGATTTAATCTGTTCCTTACCTACTGGTGTAAAAAATGTTAATTTCTCTCTAAAATCTAACAAAAGGGCCAATTCCAGTATTAGTCACAAATATTTTTAATATTTTAGGTGCCAATATGCATCTAACTATTGAACATCATAATAATATTCCTAAGAGTCTAATGAGCCCCCAACATAAAAAAAATTATAACATTTCCAAAAATTCCTTCCTTCCCATAGTCAACAGCACAAACAAAAATAATAAATGAAATAAAATCCTTTTGTCTAAAATACCAAGTTGCCCTACAGAAGAGTATCATCTCAGCCTATTATCACTTACTTTTACAGCTCTTCTCATTATCTTCTTGAAAATCAATATTCTGTTAAGTTGAAATGTAAATCAGAACTACAATCTTCAATTATTAAGTTTAAAGAATATAAATTATTGGTGCATTACCAATATCCTTCTAACTCACCTATTCTCACAAAATAACAAAGAAAATTTATGCAAATCTTTTAAAAACTGCAGTGCCAATTCATCCCACCATCCTTAAGCCCTATAATATTTTGTCTAAAATACATAGAGAAGGTTCTTGTTTTAGCATTATAATTTTTTTAAAAAGCACAGATTTCTACATTCTTCTAATCCAAAATAAAATTTTGCCTTATTTTAAATAAACAAATCCAGACTCTTTGCAAACTATATGCTTAAACAATTTTGCCTCATTTGGAGATAAACTGTCCACATTTTAAAAATATACTATATATAAAAACTAAAATTATGATGCTATGTCAATATTCTCACTCATTAGGTTACTAATTTTCTAATGTATAGCTATACAAAATATGAATAATATCTGAACATACATAAGTAATCAAACTATAGATAATAAAACTTTACAAAATTGCCCATTAACACTATACAGCATTCTAAGCATGAAAAATCATTCAAAATCAAAATAACCATTAACCAGTGTTCAAAATGTGTGCTATCAAAAACAAAAGACCATAATACTTTACAATCACCTAAGATGAAAATTAACAACCATAACACCTTAAAAATGTTGCAAGTTTACAATGACCATTATCTCTCATTAAATCACACTTTAGTCTAACTAAGTCAAAGATACTTTTATTTGAAACAATAAGACTGCTTATATGATAAAATGTACACTGAGAAAATGGGTTAAATTCCTCTTATTAAATATAAAATCATTTTACTACTCAAACTATAAATAAGTATGTGTGTGTTTAAAAACAAATACTTACATCAAATCCTTAATGAAAAAGCTCATAGCAAAATGGGATTGTTATGTGACAACAAACCATGGCCCTGCCTAACCCTAGGTTCAATAGGATAACATACTATCATATTACCCTGTACAGAAAAATGATAAAGACCTCAGAAAACCTAATAACTTACCAGTACTGAATCATAAAAAATAACAGATAGAATCAGGTAACCTCTATTTTCATCCCTCCAGTAACATTTAAAATAAAAAGCAACTAATAAAAACATTCAACAACTTTGCTCAAAAGTTTCCTTTGACTTAGTTCAAGACACATTTCTCTTAAAAAATAAAAATAACAGAATCTAATGTTCCTCAACTAAAATGTCCCTAAACCTTCTTAATGCTGCCTGGGGAGAAGCACTGATAGGCTGATAGAACATAATTAATATGTTCATATTCTAAATATCTCAATGTCAACTGAGTCCTGAAAGACGTTCCCAACCAGAATCAATGTTATGTATAATTTTATACCCAGCATTGATGACCTATAAGTTCATGGTTTACTGGAGACTTTTGGTGAAAATAATGGCTGTAATTATTTTAATGTTTATATCCCTAATATTTTGCTGCTCTTTATGTTGTATTGTCCTCTCTAACATATCACATAAACTCTTGTGAAGTACAAAAACACTCCATATTACTGGTATCATGAGATTTCAGCAACTAACTTGTCTATGTCACCTTTCCAACAAATAGGGTTCAATTGTCAATGCCATTTCAAACAGGTCTGATAATACTTTTCAAGTGAAAAGATGCATTAAAGATAGAAAAATCAACCCTCAAGGTCTCCTTAAGATTAAGGAACTAAATTGATTACAGGGGAATAATAATGCAGGCTTAAAGTGACAGGGAACATTGAACAAATGAAAGCCAAAATAAGGAGTTAGGAGTACAACATAGAACACTGCAATAAAGAAAATTTAAAGAAGACATTGGATGCATTCTCTTCAACACACACCTTCCATTTAGTAACAATACACATTAAGCAATAAAAAATTCCTCTGCCATTGTTCCTGGTAAATAATAGGCTCTGAGGATACCAGGCACACCAATAACTTTAATCTGAAGTTTGTATATAAAAGTTAGAAAATATGGACAGGCATGTCTGAACCTTTTAATTGGTAAGATCTCCCCAGACGCATTGGCTTCACACTTAGATAATAAATAACATCAAAGTATTGCTTAAATAAAAGCAGAATTACAAAGCTACCAGGGACCTAATAGAAAAACACAACTTCAAAAATAGGTTTACATTAAACTCTTTAACCTACATTAAAGCATGAAAGGAATTTTTGTATAAGAAAAAATACTTATGTCTTATTGCCCCAATTCCACTCCATTTGGTCTATGCTTGCTTATTTCCTTAAGAGTCACTGCTTTACTTCATTACTAAATGGTAATGCCACAGTTTTACTTCAGGAATTCTCTTAAAATAGTTTTGTTGGAAACACTGAGGAATAACAAAACATATGGGTAGTAATTTTAACCCCTCTCTGGTGGCAATATTTCAATCTAGCTCATCAGATGTTCAATATCCAGGTAGGAGAAAGCAGTGCCTGTACTTAACTTACTAAATTTTCATACAGCTGTCCTCTTCCTGATTTTGCTAATTTAGGATAACACCACATTCTGTCATTAGATGTCTTCATAATTTTAGAGATAATGTAATAAAACATTAGGAGACACATATTTTTCAAAATTTTTCTCATGCATGCCTATGCAAGCCTAATAATTTCCTAATTGTACTGGCAAAATCCAAATTTTATTTTATACTTGCTGACAGTGTGACATTCAACTTGTAGTGATAGACACAGGAGGAGAAATCTGTGTAATTTTCATTGCTTCCAATTTGAAGAATGTTTAGGCTCTCCTATATTTCCACCTATTTGGCATATAAGCAATGAAAACATGAGTATTTCTGCCTAGAGTTTGATTTTTTGGTATGTCCATATAGATAAATAATATGTCTTTACTTTTGCAGGGTAAAGGAAAAAACATGCATCCAGGTAATATTCCTTGTGCCCATCAATTTGACACTGATTATGGAATCTTACAGTTAACTTCTCAAAACAGTAAGAGTTCCCATTCTAGACTATTTACATGGACCACTGTAGGTATGCAGGTAGTATACATTATTCCAAAATGATGCAAAGTCTTCAGGAATTTTCATATACACAGATAAATGAGACATATATGAATACAATTTCTAACATGTGTTTCTCACAGATGATAGAGCATTTCCTGAAAGAATGTCACGCAAGCATTGCTAATAACCAGGTAGTGATGAGGTCCACATGCAGAGCAGACCTTCTGATATTAAATGTAGGTGAGGTTCAGCAGGATGTGCATGGTGGGTGTTGCCATGCTTTCTGGATGAATCCCATGTGGACATTGACTAACACCCAGGTATGAGGAGGTATCACACTCATTTGTGAAGTGTCCTTATTTTCAGGTATATGTTTGAAGAATATTTTTAAATTCATATACTTCTCCTTTTTGGCCTATATGTAGTGAAAATATGAACAGAAGCATCATGTTCCTAATCAAGAGTAAGAGTCTCAGACTGGAGGTGTGGCTCAAGCAGTAGAATGACAGCTTTGTAAGCTTGAGGCCCTGGGTTCAAACCCTATTCACACCAAAAAAAATCAAGGCCAAGAGTAAGAATTGCATGTATCCTTGCAGACTGATACTGTGTAACTAATGCTCCCAAAAGCTCTTACCAAAAATAAATCCTCAGGTCTAAACATAAAAACACCTAACAGAACCATCACAATTCAGCCTGTTGTCATTCATTTAGAAAGTTCTTCTCATTTCTTTCATGAAAAAACAGTATCATATAAGGTCAAAACAAATGGGAATTAGAAGTACAATTACTGAGTTGATGAAATTTATATCATTGGTGCCATCAAATCTCCTTATTACTCATCTAACAATTTCTAAAATCACATGTGTACACCCTTTTAAGAAATAATTCCCAGACCATAAAATCAAAAATCATAGTACTAGAGAATCTATATTTTGAAATCCAATAAACTTAATATTTGAGAGTCCTTACAAAGCCTAGTCTGCTGAAGCACAACTGTAATCACAACTACTCTGGAAGTGGAGACACAAGAAACAAATTTGAGTTTAACCAAGGCAAGTTACAGATAACTTATTGCAAAATTAAGAAAAATTTTTAAAAAATGGGTTGGTGACATGGCTTCAGTGGTGCTATATATGTTAAGCATAAGCATGAACCCTGAAAAAAATCTATTTCCCCCTACAGCACAAACAAGTTAAAAAAACCAAAACTCTACTGCACCAACTGCTCCCACTATCTCAGCCACTCCCACTACTCCAAGGTCTCCAATGACTTCATTCAATCTTGGTCATAGGAGTCTTCCCATCTCCAGTATCAACTCCTGTCTCAGCATCAGTTTATCAGCCTCAGTTCAGTTATCCTTCCTAAGTAAAGTCATTCCCTACTTAACAACCCATACTAAAGCATCAACCATCCCAAAGCAAATAAAATGTGTCCCCTGAAAAATGAAGTCTATAAGTAAATAACAAAATAATCGCATGCTACTTCTTCTTTAACACAAGTATCTCAATATGAAGCAGGCCTCAACTGATTCTCCAAAGACACGAAAATGTGATAGGTAAATTCAAATCTTTAAAAACTACTTTTAGTCTAACCTAGATAGATTACAAATTGTATTTTCAGTTGACTATATTTTTAAAAGAAACACAAAATATGGACAATGATTAGGAACTATGCAAGCAATATTTGTGTCAAAAAGCCAACAAATCAGTTGAAATAGTTACAGATCACAAGAATGACACAAATTAAAATTATTAACATGACATACGAATTTTAGACCTAAAAAGATACATAATCACCTGTACAACTAAAAAAATAATCAATAAATAGGACCACTAATTCTAATACTTATTTAAAATATAAAAATTATGCTCATTTGGAATTTAAAATAATTCTGATCCTATGCCAACTGACAAAGACCTTAAAAGATATACAAAGAGTAACCCCAATTCAACAAAAGAGCAAACATTTATAACAATGGCATCTTTAATCTGTCAAATACAAATATTGATCACAAATCACAAAAAGAGGTAATGAGATTTTATACTCTACTTAAAAATTAATAATTAGTCTCAGGAATTTTAACGTTTAAAATATTGAACAATTAACTGTTAAAGTAGAAAAATTATTGCAAAAAAAACCCAAATATTTCCAAATTAACAATCACAATTTTAAATATATCCATGAAAAATAACTTCCCAAAACAATGGTTATCTCTATGTAGAAATATCAAACTAGTCCTTTCTAACTCTCACCTTTGCAAAAATCAAGTCAAAGTGGGTCAAAAATCTTACTGTAAGGTCTCAGACTTGAAACTACTACTACAGGGAAACACCAAAAGTTATAGATATATGAAATTATGTTTTGAATGGGACACCAATTACCTAAGAAATAAGAACAAGAAATGATAAAGGGAGTAGAATTAAATGAAAGGGCTTCTGCATATCAGAACAAACAATTATCAGATTCAAGAGACATCTCACAGACTGGGAGAAAGTCTTTGGCAGGTATTCAGTGACTAAAGGGTTAGTATCCAAAATGTACTTAGAGTTCCAAAACCAAACACCGAAAGGACAGACAGTCCAACTAATAAATATTTAGAAGAAGAAAGAGAAATTACTAATACAGGAAGAAATATTCAACATCCTTAGCCATAAAAGAACTACACATCACAAGTACAATGAGTTTGTATCTCCACTCTGTTAGATGGCAAACTTTAAGAAAAAAATAAATTACAAATGCTTTCCAGGATGTAGGATAAATGTAAACGTCATATACTGTCAGTGGGATGTAAATTTGTAGAACCACTGTGGAAATGAGTATGGAGGTTCATCCTAAAACTAAAAGTAGATCTACCTTAGGACTCTGCCATACCTCTGTTGTGCAAAAACCTGAAGGAGAAAAAATCAACATACAGGAGCGACACCTGCATGCCCAAGTTAATTACATCAAGAGTCACACTAACCAAGCTATGCAATCAGCGTAGGTGCCCAACAACTGATGAACAGATAGAAAAAACATGGGATATATACACCATAGAGAGCAGAATATCACAGGTCTTTGGCCATGTGTGCAATTTAGGCCTACTATGATGAGGAAGATAACGATAATGGGAAATAAGTACAGAAGGGTGTTTCTCTGAGGGCATCAGCAGGAGGGAACATGGGGATAGAAGATTGTACTGTGTGAAGAGAAAAAATGCAAATTTTATTCATATATATATATATATATATATATATAACATATGTATATATGAAAATAGTATAATGAACCCCATCAAATGCTGTGTGAAAAAGGAGAGGTGGACAGTGTAGGATTTTAGGGAATATGATAGGAAAGATGACTTATTCAAAGGACTCTGCATGCTACTAAGCTATTGTAAACCCTCTCATAATTTCTCTCTAAAATTTCTTGTTTGACAAAAGTGGCCAAGTCCATTATTAGGCAAAAGTAATTTGACTGCACTGAGGACCACAATACATGTAAATATTCGTCATTCTACATTATTCCTGAGAGCCCTTGCAAGCCCCCAACATAAAAATTTGCTAGGAGTTGGTGGCTTATGTCTGCAATCCTACCTACTGAGGAGGCAGAGATCAGGATTGTTGTTTGAGGCCAGCTCAAGCAAATAATTCACTAGACCCCATCTACAAAATAACCAGGGTGAAATGGACTGGAAGCATGACTTAAGCATTAAACTACCTACTTTAAGAGAATGAAGCCTGAAATTCAAATCTCAGTCCCACCAAAAAGAAATATAAGGTGCCCAACAAGTCTTTCTCTAAAATAATTTAAGTATGATTTAGTTGACATTTTGTAATGAAACTTGTAATATACCCCTACCGAGCAAAACAATAAAAAAATTTCAGGAGTAAAATGAATCCTCAGCTCTAAAACACAAAAGCACCTAAAAGCTCAATAATAATTCAGCTTATTACCATTTATTTAAAGGTTCCTTATATGTCACAAGAAAAACATCATATTAATTCCAAATCTGAAATGAGCCACTAACTTCAATTAATAAACTTATTGGAATTATATTACTAGTACTTAACCAATTTGCATATTACTCACAAATTTTCTTTATATTGAAATAACATAATAAATGAAAACTTATGTATACTTTAAAATCATAGGACATATTTACCACATAGTTCCTACTTTCTGTAATAATTTGACTCAAATACCTACTTCCAGTCTTGCCTCAGTGTCATTAATCTTAAAAATATCTTATTTTACATTCCTGTAAGTTCAAACTGCAGATTTTTGTTTACATTTAAATAAACATATCCAGTTACTTTAAAAGCAGCCCAATAAACTTAAAGTATATTGCATCAATGATTCACAATCTACACCTATTAAAAGATACAAATGATAAATCTTAGCCAAAAAGCCACAATTCAATGTATAAAAGTTATATTGAATTATAACCTCACAAATGAAAAATATAAATGAAAATCATAATACCCTGCAAGTCGCAGGTAGTCAACATAAAGTTAGATATAATTTACAAAATGGCCTATTAATAACACTGTACAACACCTTAAAAAACCAAACCATTCAGGCTCACTCAAAAAGATTTGCTTGGATTCAAAACATATGCACTTTCAACTTAAAAAAAAACTTAGTAAAATACCTTAATTTTGAGTCAATGAACCTCTAAAGAAGTGGCTTTGAATTTGCTGGACTACTGCATCTAAAATTCCAGCACTAGGAAGACAAAGATAAGAGAATCATGAGTTCAAGTCCAGAATAAAGAAGAATGAGTTTGAAGCCAGATACAGATGAGAAAAGTGACCGTTCAGTTTATATAGCAATGTCCTGTTTAAAAAAAATTACTAGAAGTTGAGACATTCAGTAACTAAGTAGACAGACTAGAATAAATTTTCACAAATAAAAGTAAATTTTATAAAAAGGAAATGCTTGAATGACACATATGGTTTTAAAACTGTTGCATAGCAACAAATAGCACATAATCCAAGAGTTGTGAGTACAGACAAGAATGTGGCAGGTCCTGATTGGCTATGGGCAGCTGAATTCTGGTAGCTAATTGGCTCTACAGGTAGCATGAAGGTGGTTATGACATCAGGTGTAGTTTTTCAGTTATAGCCATAGCAATATACTGCTCTTCCATTAGGAGTCAAACATAGGCTCATCTGGAGTCCTCCCCTGTCAAAGCTGTCCTTAAGGTGAGAAAGAGTGGGTTCAGTAGTGGTGGCAGCGTCTCTGCTGCTAATGGGCTAGGGAAACCATGACCAACCATCTGAGAGTGGTAAAATTCCTTCTTCTAAGATAGATTCAGTGTGGTAATTCAGGACATTTAACCTTGTTGAATAAATCAGCTGCTTGCTTCTACTCTGGTTGAAAGTGTGTTCAGAATTATGGAATTTGAAATTTCCCATGTCTCTAGCATGGGGATAATCTGTCTGGCAGAGATAGTTCCAAAACACTTTCCTTATCAAATTAATGATACCAACTCAGAGCCCATTAATTATTAGCAAACATTTGAGGGTAAAATACATATACTAGGGGACATGAACTATTTAGATCAGGGACATCTAATTGTGAGGAGCAGTTCATGAAGGAATAGTTCCCTCTTCAAGGATGTAATATAAAGTCAAGTCAATTCTCAAAAGGCTCTAAGGAAGAATCTTTTCTTGTTCTAGCTTGTAGTATTCCATGTCTTGTGGCAGCATTACTGTTTTCTCTATTTTCATCATTATGTGACCTCTATAAAAAGTCCTGTGAAAATCCAAACACTAAACACATACTTAGTTCCTCATATAGGGAACTTTGACCTAAAAAAATAATATAACATATTTGAAAAAAGCGGAACATTTGAGGGAATGGGAAGGTTCAGAAGATGGGAAAGTGGAACAGAATCGTGACTAGATGTTAGACATATCAGATGGATAGATAGATAGATAGACAGACAGATAGTTAGGTAGAGCTATATATATATTATTCTTGAAAATAGAATAACGATACTACAAAACTTTAAAGATAGAAGGAACAGAGATAAGGAAAAGAAATACAGTAAATACAGGGTGAATTTGACTAAACTCCGCTTTTTACTCATATGAAAATTTCACAATGAAAGCCCTTTATACAGTTAATTGAAGCTTATAAAATAAATATTGAAAAAAAGTATGAAGTCTTGAGACAGTGTAGTTCATCTTGTATTATTCCATGTATTCAGGAAGAGTTGAAGGGTACATAAAGGTGGCCATCCTGGTAGAGGATATAATTTCCTCTACCAGGATATTTGTTCCTGCTTTCTAAAAGATTCTTTGGAAAAGAACAGAGTGTAGCTGAAAAGATTTTTCACCAATCATTGCTAAGAATGATGTAGGTGATAAAATGGCCATATGAAAGTTCAGAACAACTGATATGCAAAATATTGTTAGATGAAGAATGAGTTTATCTACTTTTAGATATATTTAATAAACTCTTAGGAGACTCTTTGATTTCTTTAACATTTCTGTCATGCAAGCCATTTATATGCTAAGGAATCCCTAACATGTCTAGAAAACATTTTTGATGCTTGCTGGTAGACAATGTGAGTTTATTGCCTGCACTCATAGAGCAGTAAGAACTGTTCCAGTGCTTTTCATTGTGTCCATTGCTTGATATTTATGAATTCTGGAGTTACTACAGGTTTTCTTTTAAGAAAATAAGACTTCTTTTACAAGTCTGTGGAGGTGCAAGTGTCAATAGTTCCAATAGATCCTGAATTGGTATAGTGACCTCAGGACTTTTCAAATGTACAAGTAGAATTAGAAAAATAACCAACTGATTTCACATAATGTGTTTTTCAGAGAAGGGTACTATCCCCACCATTAGTGACAGATACATTTAAGAATATAATTTCCTTTATGTAGATAAGTTCTGCTATAACCCTAAATCACATCCCCAGAGCATCATGCCTTTATCTACAAATTAAAAGACTGGGAAATTCCTAAACACTTATTTCAAGAAGATTTTCATCATGCAGCTATGACAAGAATCCATGAAGCCCTTAGCACTTTCAGTGGTTATACATGTGAAGTTTTTCTATGACAAGATGTTGAACTTGTGAATACTGAGAGATTTATGGTATGATCATTTATTGTCATGATTTATCTGACTAAATATGAGAAAGATTCAGAAATTTCATGTTTGCCATCTAAAATTGGTGGATGCTCCTGAAGTCTTAGCTCTGAAGTAAGCCATGAATGTGTCCTTTATTAATGACCATGGAAAACAGAAGTGGCAGGTGTCCTGGTAGGATAAGTTTTCTCTTGAAACACAATTTTGTAAGTTTTCTTATGTGCATTCCCTTCATGACAACACAATGAATTGTAGGATTGTTGACAGAACCCTGGTATATTGCTAGGTAAGTCATAAACTGCACACGTGACAGGTTAGACACACTGATTTTAAATATCCAGATAGGTGAGGAGTTGTGTTCCCAGAGCACTGCCATGTTTTTATGAATGCTTCTAATATTGTTTTAGGTTGTATACCAGTTGAACAAGATGGCTCATTCAATCTCTAACAGCTGTTGCAGAATGTTTGGAATGCTATCATGCTTCCCTATGCTATGAAGCACTCAAAAAACACATATGTCCATAAGAACATTATCAAGCATCATGTTATTGTATCTTTGATATATATAATGCATATTTGAAGCACATAATATTAAATGCTAAAAGGTGATATAGGCAGTTCTGGAATTATCTGAAGCAGGAATAATGACAGTTTAACTCTCAAGAGAGGAAGGGTTCACTCCCAAGTCTGTGTCCTTGGCATTCTACAACTGGTATATCTGCATCCTGAAATGATACAACAATATTGGGAATGGCATTTGCCACATAGAATTTCCATAATGTGTTTATTTGAGACAGATGAATGCATCCATGTTACCCAAAAATGATCCATCATGTTGACCATCCTTCATATCTATGGTAATGCTGTTTTGGGCCACATCTGACCATTATGTATACAGACAATTGAGAAGTTCATCCCTAATAATTTTTGTCACTATACTTTTGTTCCTGGTCCTCAATAAGAAATTACAGTTTCCTCAGCAATTATAGTGCACATGAATTTCAGTTTTTATATGGTTGAGAATTTCATGTTAAAACTGTGTTTGCTGAGGCATTGGTTGTTTCACATTTTACTGTCATTTATATTGTCTTTGAGTATAGTTATAAGCATAGGATAATTTACAGTTGCTTAGTGAAGAAAGGATCTTAGTCTTCTAAGAATAGAGTGCACCTAGAATTAATCTAACTATCCAGGTAAAGTTAAAGCATACTTCAACAATGGCAGTAGTCAAGGAAATAGATATGCTTTCCTGGCAGAACAACACATATCCTGAAACTCATTTGTGTATGTTTTCTTACAGTTTCTCAGAAACAGAGTAGGGTGAACACAAAATATTATTGACTAAGTGTAGTGAAAAACTAGGTATGTGAATACAAGTAGGTAAATACCACAAAAATAGTTAGTTCTAGATATGTACCAAATTGTTTTTTGTGGGGAGACATACCAAAACATCAACACAAAACATGTATCTCAACTGGTATTGAGATACAAATTGGTGTGGGTCTAAATAATAACATAGAATATCTGAGCTTCATAGAAAATAAGATGACAATATTTATACCACTTCTTGTCAGTGTAGTTTGGATTCAGTGGCTCAGGTAAAAAAAAGCATAAAACCCTTAGGAACTGCAGTGACCATGGTTTTAGACATTTAATAGAGAAGACATAATTTTTGTTGAACCTGAAAATGTTCAGGGAATAACAATATCATTTTCCATTTTTAATCTGTCATCATAGGAGCATCAAAATAAACCCAGAATTTTTTTTGTAGGTGTTCAGCAAAAAGAGCATGGCCTGAGCTGATGACATGGTTAGGCTCAAATTAACATATCCAGGTTAAGTTCAAATGTCCCTGAAGTGAGAATGTTAATTTGGTAAATATCTTGAAGTGCATTTGTATTTTGAAAGGCATTATTCTATGCTTTTTTTTCAGGTTCCCCATGAGAGAAACCAAAAGCCTTAGAAAGATTCTTCACAGAGATATCATAATAATCAGGTTTGTGATAAAGTGATCATATGGTGACAGGTTAATATATGAATAGGTGGCACAGCATCAAGTGAACACATAATCAGAGGCTACAACTATAAAAGTAAACTTTGTGTTAAATGGTATGTGTGAAATCATACACATGCATTCCTTCTCAGAACACTCCTCATCCAACTTACAATATGTAGTCAAAATAACCCAATGTTTCTACAGTGCCTCTGACTAGTCACAGGTGATTCCTATTTCCTAGCAACTACGAATGCCATTCACATCAATTCTTTTGATGATAAAAGGAAACCACAACAATAAAATAACAAATAGGCACCTATGTCACAAGATGCTAGTTTGGGTAAGATCACCACAAACCCAATATCTCCATGCTTGGATAATGATATTAAAACATTACAAAATCAAAATGATTAAAAGTTGCAAGGTATAGAACACAAAAAAGAAATCACTTTTTGGAAAAATGTTAACCCTGATTTCAAATACACATTTATGTACTATAAATAGTCCTGATGGAAGAACTTGATGCTTGTGTCTCCAATGCCTTTCCTCCATCCTGCATTTCCCTTTTAAATTACCTTAAAATTCTTTTCTAAGACCCATTCAATAACTACAAAAGCCAAAAATAATGAATTGAGGATTTTCCTGTATCAAAGATATTCTCAACACATTTCCAGTGACAGAAGTTTAGGTGAACCAGCCAGGAGGGAGCAGTGCTCTTGTATTATCAGGAAAGAACATCAGTTACGAGGCAGGGCATTGTCTTGTTTCTTAAATTTCCTTTGCTTTTCCTCTTTTCCCTGTTTGTCTATATGTCTCTTTCTCCTATGCTTTATGAAGAATTGTAGATATACTTTATGAATCACCCACTCTTTACTGGGTTGTGAATATCTGCCAGTTAAAAAATGAGAGTTTCATCTGTACGTTCCAAAGATAAGCCCCTATTAGAGTCTAAATATTTTGTCAATGGTTGAGATGGGTCAAGCCAAGGAATCTGGATGGAATCTATAAGTTTGACAAAGTAGTTATAGATGCATTTTTTCAAGCTAAAAGCTAAAATTTCCTTCTGAGACACAGTGGAAGCCCAGAGACACTTGGGTAATGCTCAGGAGACTTTGGTATTCATAAGCAGCACAGTTTTTATTCATAACAACTTTTAGGCACACATGTAGGCTGTGAGAAACATTTCCAGCTAGGACAATAGTATTTATAAAGGGTTTGCCTTCCCATGCTCAGGCCACTGAGCTCCATAGAAGCTGGAGATAATCTGAAACCTATGACACAATATCTAATATATCTATGAAAAAAAGTCCCAAACAGCAAATTTACAGACCTCAGAATGTAACTCTCATGACTAAAACCTACCCCCAGGGTCCCTTTTGCTCTTGCCACTATTCATAGCAAGAAGGTAAAATATTAACAGTTTCTTTATCTCCTCCTCTCTCCTTGTAACCTTGCCATCACTCCACCTAACACCAAGCCTCTATGTCTGTCAAACCTCAGGCTATGAATGCATTTCATCTTTTTAAAAAGAAAATATGAGGATTTTTGTGTTTCCTTCATTATTTTTAGAGCTTACTTTGGAAACAAAATTAGAGATTACCTGTGTAGGTTCTCTTAATTTGGGATGTCAGATCATATTTTTAGATTAGATTTTCTTAACTGAGCAAAAACCATTTAAACACAAAACTTTGATATCATAAACTATAGATACAGGGTTAACCTAGGAAGATTGTTGGCTATTGGTATATTTTCCCCCCTTTCTGTTTTGTTTTTGGTGGGGCTGGGGTATGAATTCTAAGACATGCTCTAGAAAAAGCAGACACTGTACCATGTGAACCACAACTCTTCTCTTCCTCTTGTTTTCTTCCATGTACTGAGTTAGATGTGCTGCTCAAGTTCATTTTAAAGGTTTTTATCTTTGTCAGTCTTACTAAAATGTAACACTGTATAGCTTTAAACTCAAATGAAATCAACAAAATTTTATAAAAATTTTTGGAAAATTCCAAACATATTTATCATATGAAATAGTCTCTCCTATAATCCTCCTCTGGTGATATGACCAAGATTGCCTATAAAGCAGAGCCACAATTGGCAGCCATTGCTTTGTTCACAAACACTGTTTATTATTTCATTGATAAAAAAAATCTCCAAAGCTATATTTTGTCCTGAATTTCACTTAAGAAATGGTAAATATTCTGGAAAAAAACCTCACCCTTTAACACTAGCCTTTCAAACATTATATATTTACTCACTCCTGTCCACCTCAACCATGACAGATTCTGATTATTTCAACAGAAAGGAACCCTTACCATCAAAATGAGATTCCATCTCACCTTCTCTTGTCAGAATGGCAATCTTCAAGAAAACAACCCATAGATTCTTGTTTGGATGTGCAGAGAAAGGCATATTATACATAGTTATTGGTAATGGAAACAAGTGCCACCACTTTGGAAATCAATAAAGAAACTTATCAAGAACAAAGAAAAACAAAACTAAAAATAGCTCCACAAAATGACCCTGCTATACCATTTTTGGGCATAGCTGCAAAGTAGTGTAAATCCACATACAAGAATGACACGTGCACACTCACTTTTATTGCAGTACTAGTCACAATAGCCAAGCTTTGAAATCAGTCTAGGTGGACAACAACTAATAATTTGAATTTATTTTTGTAGAGGGTGGGACTGATGGGACTAGTTTCTTCCTTCTATGAGCACATACAACTTTTGTGGGAAGCTATATTTTATCTATATGTCTAAGGTCAAAATACCCCTGGGAGACAAAAAGTCATCAAGATGACAATTTTTGGCATCCAGGTTAGTGATGCTCTGAGTCAAAAGTCGTACCATAGAATGTCTGGCTCTGCTATGTTGGCATAAACATGAGGTTGCCCCAAACACTTCTTGTCACTCACATTTGTTACAGGTGTGCAGGTAAGAAATGACTGTATTTCTTCCCATTTATAGTGACTTCGAGTTCATGTTGGAGAAAGCTTGCATTGTTCCTGTGGGTATTAGGACATTTGTGTCCTGAATCATAGACACAGCATTTTGGTTGACCTTGAGTCTAACTGTAAGTACAGGATAGTTTTCAGGCAATGATCAAATGGAAGGCAACTCCAGATCCTTGAGTTTAACAGGAATTCATCCATGTATCACTGTAATCAAAGTTGAAGTGTATGTCAAAAATGGTGCTGTTAGAAATACTAGATAGGTATCTTATAAGAGCAATTTGTATCCTTAAACACACCTGTGCAAGTTTTCTCATGGGTTCTATGAAAAAAACAATACAGTATATCCTAAAAGACTGGTGACTAAGCATTGCTAATAACAAGGTTAGGTTATAAAGAGAACCAAGTGCAAAGAGATCATCTGATTTTTCAATACCTCTGAGATTGAGATTGTGGTTATGGTTATTGTCATGTGCTTTGCACTAATTCTCTGAAGGTCTTGACTAATATACATGAATCAGTAGGTCTCATAGTCACTCATCTGAATACTCTTTATTTTCAGATATTCATTTGAAGAAAGTTTTTTCATTCTTATATTTCTTTGTATATTTGGCCTGCATGTACTGAAAAGTCAAATATATCTTCATATTCCTAATCAAGAGTGAGATGTTTTGTATCTTCACAGAGAGTTACTGTGTATTTAATGATCCAAATGATAAAGGCAGAAACAGGGACCCACATAATGTTCTCAATGTCCATCCCTGCAATCTTGATCAAGGGATATCTTTAGACTTTTCTCTGGAGAGTAAGAGGTTTCTTTAATATCTTTGTTTATGAAGACTAAGGTGATATAACTGTATCCTAAGAGGATACAAGAGCTCATATATTACCAGACCACATGTAGCATCAGGTTTTGCCAAATTGTTTTGCAATTATGTCTTTCACAGAGAAAGTCCAATCCTTTCAGTGAATCAATAAAACCCTCTTGTGGAACACTACTGATATGTATGTACAAGCTGTCATGGGCCTATGTGACAGCAAACAACATCTGCACATCAAAAAATACAGGTAAGGGAAGTCTCTGGCTCCAAAACAAAATGGCACACATTTGGCTTGTTGTGGCTCAGATCAAACTGACAGTGTCATTACTAATTGTAGTGACTAAGGAGTCAACATTTTAAGACGGTTAAAATTTTATGTTGAAACCATGAATTTTGAGGGAATGTTTATTTTGAGCAGCTCTGTCATTGACATGGTCCTCTCAGGTCAAAATGAGGCATTTTTTCCTTTGGGGGTGAGTACTTAGTTTGAATATGTTTGGAAAAGAAAAAATGGCCCTCTTGCTGATACAAAAAATCTCAAATTAATTCAAGAGTCCAATTAGAGCTCACATATACATTAGCAATGATTTTGTCCACATCACTAGCCAAGTGTCCTTGAAGAAAAATTGAATCCTGAAGCATGAACATGTATATTGTTCTTCAAGTTTCATAGAAGACAACTCAAATATGCAGGAAAGATTCTAGACTGAAGCTTGTTAATATCCAGTTGAGTGATAAAGTGTTGATAGCACAGTGCAAATCATCTAATCCTCAACATGCGTGTAGCTGAGGAGTCTGGGCCTGGTTTCACCATATCTTTTGCCGATTGTCTATTCCCATTTCACCTGTGTTACAGGTATGATGTGATGATGTATTCAATCATTATTTAACTTCCTGTTCTCAGATATGTTTAGTAAATCATTATGAGACACTTCTATTTTCCCATAGATTTTATCCTACAAACCTTCATCTTCTAATAGCTCCCTAATATTTTCAGGAAGCATTATATATTATTGTAGTTTCCTGTGGGAAAATGGGAAATTAATGCTCACATAGGTAGAGGTATATGAAAGATTCCATGTAATTTTGTTTGTGTCTAACCTAGTATATTGAGGCTGGAATTTGTGCTGGTTTCTTGTTGTAAGAATTACTCTACAAGGCTGTGTAGGTGAATTTCTGTAAGTGTGCAGAATGTAAATGGATCATAAATTGATGCAGTGAATTTGGAGTTTTTGAATGTGTGGGGAATGCCACATGTAATAATTTAGTTTTCCCTGATGTCTTTCTGAGAGATAGATAAACAAACCATATTTATTCACAGGGATCATCAAGAGTAAAATGTCTCCTAAAAAGTTAAGCAGTGATATTCCCATAAATCACAGGATAGGATGTCTTATGTTTATCTACTGAGCTGAGGAATGAGGGTGCTCACAACCCCTCTTTTAACATGCTGTTGAGGCACTTGCTTTGATAAAAGCACTTGTAGCCTTGAAATTTTTAACGAATATGTGATTTTAGTCTTGTCAGCAAATTATGTTAAAACTTGTAATAGAGAGTTTTGATAACCTGGTTCATTGTCACTGTTGCTGATTTGCCCACACAGGAAGAAACTTAAAATATCTTCATATTTCCAATGTAGAAATGATGGATGCTCCTGAAATTCTGTCAATGCTGAAGTAGTTCATTATTCTAGGAACAGTTTAAATGATACTTCATAATGGGTGGTCATGGGCAAAGGAAGGGAAACCTGTCCTGTTAGAGAAAAATGAACCTTAAAAAACAGTATTTTGATTTTTTCCATTTCAGTCATGAGAACACAGCAAATATCAAAGGATTGTAGAAAAAACCTTGGTTATAAGTAACTGGTGAGCTACAAATGAAAGTGGATGCAATCTGCTAATCATTGTCCTGATAGGTGAGGAGGAGGTGCCTTGCAAGGGGTTTCCTTGTTCCTTCTGATTTCCAGTGGAGGCCATGTGGCTCCTGCTGTAAAGTACATGAAAAGTCAAACTTCATGAGCAGCAAACTTTCATTCAAGTTCCTTTGGGCACATGTCTCATTCCTTATGCTTCAAGGAACATACACATCTCTCCTGAAAAGAGTGTGTGAATGGTAGGTCTCCCAGTACCAGGGCCACTTAACTCCCACAGGGCAGAGACAGTCTGAGACACATGACAAAATAACTTATTCACATCTGAAAAAAATCACCCAAGAGCAAGGTTATACAACTCGGACATCAAACTCTAATTGAAGAAAGCTTGCACCTTTATTGACAGAAAGAAAGTAAAATATTAAGGGCTTCTTTACCTGTATCTCACCCTCCTTAAATTTTTTCAACTACTCCAACTAACACAAAGCCTACAAGCCCGTCAAAACTCCAGCCTCTAATGCCTTTCTTCATTTTCCTATACAACAAAAGTCTTGAGTTTATGTTCATTTTCTTTTTGGAACTTACTGTTTAAAAAATTTATAAGTTGCCTAAATTTTCTTAGGGATTTTAGTTCATATTTTTGCCTTAGGTTTGCTTAACTCAGAAAAAGTTTTAAGTACATGCATTTCTGCAATGTACTGCAATTGCATAATTTCTTTCTTAATTTTTTCAATAACCCATTGATAGTTCAAAAAGGTATTGTTCAGTCTCCATCAGTTTGAATGGCTTTTGCAGTTTTCCTTGTCTCTGAACTCTAATTTTTTTCCATTGTGATTTATTAGGATACAGGGAAATATTTTGATATTTTCAC
The DNA here is from genome assembly GCF_047511655.1 of Castor canadensis. NCBI lineage: Eukaryota > Metazoa > Chordata > Mammalia > Rodentia > Castoridae > Castor > Castor canadensis. Next base: position 97,075,062 of record NC_133388.1, on the reverse strand, counting down.
CAAGGTTTGTTTTATGAGCAAAGATGTAATCTATTTTCAAAACAGTTCAATAGGCTACTGAGTAAAATGTGCAAGGTCTTGCTATCGTAATGAATACTCTATCAATGTATGCTAAGACAGTTTTGTCCATGGTATTGTTTAGTTCTAGGATATCTTTGTTAAGTTGATGTCTGGATATTGTTTATTGATGAAGGTGGGATGTTGTGATATCCCTCTGTTATAGTATTTGGACCTGTATTTCCTTTAAGCTCTGTAACCCTTGTTGTATGACCTTTGGAGCAATGACCTTTGGTGTGTGTATTCTCCCTTCCTTCTGATTTTTTGCTGGTGTACTAAGTGAGTTATTATGTTTGTGGTAATTTTATAGTTTTGTTACTGTAGTCAGCCTTAGCTAAAATATATCACTCCCTGTCTCATAAATTCATATGAAACAAATATATGTATAAATTATTTGCAAAATCCAAAGTACATTTATAATCACACATGATTTCATAGGTGGGAGCTGTTTCCTTTGCCCTGCTACAATTAGATGACCAAGATTATGGATGAAGGAGGGCCATACATGGACACCCTGACTTTAATCAGGTGTGTCTTTATTTACAATGAAGATAAAAATATTACAGAAGATATCTCCCCCTAAAATTTCATCTAACTTACTTAAAATATTCCTTAATAAACCTAACACTTCAAAATTAAAATTTCAAAAATTATACCTTCATGTAGTCAATAGCCAAGACAGGTGCTTACCAACAATTTCAACAAAAATAAATACACCATCATAAAAAGCAGATCCTCCTATGTCCTTTCCTTTATGTATAGGACAGGCAGTGCCAATTTTGTACCAAAGACAAATCTCCCAGTATTAACTCTAATTTTTTTCTAATTAATAATGTGGGTATAATCCTAGGTAGACTATTTTTAGGGTTCAAACAACTTATACGTTGAATTGTTAGTAACCTGTTTTAATATGTAAAAGGGCTATTTGTCAAATCCTGCTAGTCATTTATCATAATAGCCCTTACTGTTTGCCTCATCATGTGTTTTTGTTAGGTTTATGATTAGACAGAAATTCAAATGGCCTCAAAAATAAGCCTTGAGTATCACAAATTTGGATGTAAAAGACATCCCTTCACCAAACTGTAACCAATTAACTAACCTCCTTCTAAAATGTTAAGAACCAAACTTTGTCAAAGCACATTTGTAAAATAGGGACCTGACTCAAGTAGGAGAACACCTGCCTAAAAACAGGGAGTCCACATTTCAAAACCCCACAATTGCAAAATATAAATGCAGAGCAAAAATCAAGAGAATGATTTTGGAAACCTATTAGGATTGAGTTTTACTGAAAGATATTTTATTTCCATTCTGTGATCCCCTCATTCTTTTCCATCAAATTCAAACACCAATATAAGACTGATGTGTGAATGCAATCCCATCCTTAAAATTATCTATTAAAATATATACTAAGAAATTTCATATGTGACTACTTTTTGGAAAAGATCTTTTCTATAAAACAAATTGGCTTAATAATATTGTAAAGAAAAATTACTTTTTCTGTGAATAAGAAACAGATATTTAACACATGTTTTTCACTCATATCTTACTTTTAAAAATTAAGAAGCCTCTAAATACACTTATACATTTATTTAGACATTATAACAACTTAAGGAAAAATTCCACAAACCTTAACTCAAAAACAAAATAAAAACCCAGAACAGTTGGTGACATGGTTCAAGTGGTAGAGTGGCTTGCCTATATGTGATATGTCCTGAGTTCAATACCTAGTACCATAAATAAATATATCAATCAGTAAATAAAAATAGATAAATAAATAAATAAATAAATAAGAGCTTTGAAAGGATTTCTAGTACTACTGATGCCCCCTGAAACATTAATAACAACATAAACAAGATTCCTAAAACACAAACTACTCACACCCTAATACTCAAGGTTCTCTCTCTCCACTTCCTCGAACACTTGCCATACGACCCCTACCCTCCATCTCCAAGATCTTCAATAATCAGGCTTCCAGATATAAGTCTGTTTCATTACCATTTCTTAATAAAATTACTCCATATTAAGTAACCCACCGGAAAACTTCATACAATACAAAAAGAAATAAAATATGCCTTAAAAATAACACATATAACTAAATAACATTACAACCACATATTACTTCTTCATTAACCATGTATCTCAATATAAAGCTAGGCTCAAATGATTCTGCAAAGACTTTAAAGACTATTAATAAGTTCAAAGCTATAAGTACTACTTTTAACTTAAACTGGAAAGATTACAAATCACATTTTCAGTGGATTAGACTTCTAAATATAAACACATATTTTGAACATTGACTCGGGGCTATGCTGATGACATTTGGGTCAAAAATATTTGATACATTGTAATATCTTTTTGAATTGCCACAATACACCCCCACCCTGCACAATAGAAAAAAGAAAAGAAAAAATTGCACAATAAGAATGAATCATTCAAATCAGCAAAAAAGAAGTGTATCCCAACACCAGCTCCAATTAAAATTATCAATTTAAAGATGTCAACTGTAACTTAAAAGTTATATAATCACCTGTCCCCTTAAAAACATAAAACAAACAATACATAAGACCATTAATTATTTCTAAAAATCATATGAAAATGCACACTGAAAAAATAAAATCTTACACAGATTCTAGGTCAATGGAAAATTCTTAATAATAAACATCATCAGCTCTTAAAAAAGGTAAACACCTCTGAAAATGGCCTTCATAATTTATTCAGCACCAAATATTGATCTCAAATTACAAAATGAGGCAATGAGAACTGAAATTCATATTCAAAATTAACAATTTGTCCTTTTGACAAAGTTGTCCTTTTGAACAACCAAAGCAGAATTTTTAAAAAAAGGAATGGTTAAAACAGGAAAATTTCACAAAAAGCTAGCCCCATTATTTAGAAATAAGCTGTCCCAATCTTAAATAAATATAAAAATATCTTCCTGCAAAACTGGTTATATATACATAGAAGAATGAAACAAGTCCTGTAACTCCTACCTTCTACAAAAAATAAATTCATACTGCATCAAATACCTTAAGGTAAGTTCCAAAAGATTGAATCTATTTTTTTTAGTGGGTGGTAGTATTAAGGATTGAATATAGGACCTCAGATTTTCAAGGCAGGCACTCTAACACTTGAGCCATGAAACTGGGAGTCATAGGTATAGGCAATTATTTTCTGAACAAGATTCCAAATGACCAATCAATAAAAACAAGAATTGACAAAAGGGAATGCATCAAATGAAAGCACTGCAAATCAAAGGAAACAATTACCAGAGTCATGAGACAGTGCATAGATTGGGAGAAAATGCTTGAGCAGCCATTCAACAAAAAAAAGATTAGTATTTAGAATCTACAAAGAGTTCAAAAAATTAAACATCAAAAGAACAAACACCACAACTAATGAATGGGTAAATGAGTTGAACACACAGTTCTCAGAAGAACAAATGACTAATAAATACATGAGAAAAATTTTCAATATGCGTGGCCATACAGGACAAACATATCAATACTACACTGAAGTCTATCTCATACCAGTCACAATGTCAATTATCCAGAAAACAAAGAAAAACAAATGCTTCAGAGGATGTAGGGAAAAACAGCCCACATACAATGTTATTGGGAATGTTCAGCAAGTGTCATGCATACACTTTTACTGGGAATTTCAACAAGTGCAACTCTCATTGGGAATGTCAACAAGAATCAATCATACACTGCTATCTGGAATATAAAGGAGTGTCACCATTATGGAAATCATGGAAGCTCATCCAAAAACAATGAGAGAATCTAAAAAGAGCCCTACATAATGACCCTGCTATACTGCTCTTGGGCACAGATTCAAAGGATTGCATATCAACATACAGGAAAGCAACAGCTGCAACCCACATTTACCACAGCTCTATTCACTGTTGTCAAGCTGTGGAATCAGCCATCATGCACACCACCAGCAAATGGATAAAGAAAATGTGTTATGTGTACATCAGTGGAGTATTCTTCACGTGAAGTGAATGAATCAATTATGTTATATATGGATAAATAGATGGAATGTGGGGTCATCACAATGATTACCACAAGCCAATCTCTTATGTGGTCAGATGTGGAATCTGGGCTTACAATGAATATGATGATGATAATAAGGTAAGAGGAGTTAAAAGGCAGAATTTTAGGGGAAATCAGTAGGAGGATTAGCGTAGGGAAGAAGGGACGGGTGGGCATAGAACACATCCATGAAGATAACAAAGTGAAACAACATTTTTTTTGAAAAGTGGGATTTGTTGTAGAGAACAGGTGGATTTCATAGTATATAATACAGGGGAAGAACTTGTTTAAAGTACACTGTATGCAACCATGGGATTGTCAGAATGAATCCCATCTATACTATTAATGTGAAGTAATAAAAAGTCCATGGTTAAAAACCCTCTCATTATCAAAATAAGAATATGAATCAGAAAAACTCCTTACAAACTTAAGCACCCTATAAAAATAACTCCTAAAAACTCCAAAAAAAGTAGAAAGATAACCCCCAAAGTCTAAATATAAAAACCTGGGACACTTAAAGTATAATTTCAACTAAGAATCACATGAACTGAATATATATTATCTCTGCCAGGAAAACATATGAACAAAAACAAATGTCCCTCTCTCTGCAGAGATGGTGGGTTATCTAACTGTGACATGGCAGATCTTAAATCTAATAATGCCCAAGTCTTCCAGTGATCAAGCCCTGAACAGTCATCTTTAAATATCTCATTAGAAACTTAGGTAATGGTTTGTATGAGAGAAATCATGATAAACTTCATTTAAGTGTTGAGGCTTAATATTTTGCCATAAGTAAGCCCTAAACCATTTTCTGAGAAAACAGTATAATAATAAAATGTTAAAACTCAAAAGTTTCACTCCCTTCCTCACATACAGTTATAAACATTTTAATTTCTTACCACAGTAATTTCTCATTTAACAAAATGGCTAACTCCATTATTAGAAACAAATATTTTCTGTATTTAATGGTCATAATCCAATCAACCATTCTGTGTCATACCTTTGAGTCTAGTGAGACCAAAACATATAAAATATCATAACAGTCCCCAAAAGACCTTATGAGATAAAAAAAAAAAAGCCTCACCAGTACCAGAAAAAGTAAATGAAAAACAATTTTCAGGTCTAAAATACAAAAAAACCCTTCTCAGGTTATTGTCATTTATTTATGAAGCTCCTGTCATTGCTAATATGATATAAAGCCAACCTCAATCAAATCCACAATCTTTAATAACTAAGTTTAAAAAATTATTATTGCCTGGTCAATCCCTTTGTAATTTACTTATTGTCCCAAATTAGAAATAAAAACTTACACAAAACTTATAAAACCCTTTAACAGCTATTTTCTAATCCATTTAAGTATTCTGGCTCAAATGCTTACAGATAGTTCTTGGTTTAGTGTTGTTATTTTAACTTTTTAATTTTTTTCCTTTATACCAATAAAGGGTGGGGTACATTGTGGCATTTACAAAGGTCCTTACAATGCAACAAATAAATCAAACTTGAAGTCACCCCTTCCATTTTATATTTAAAAATATATTCTTCCATTTTCCTCTAGTTCCAAGTCTCAATGTATAGCTATTTGAAATAAACATATCCAGACATATTGAAAACAACCTAGTATACTAAAAGTCTTTTGTCTCAAGGACATAAAAACAATCCACACCTTTGCAATATATTATGCCACAAAATGACAAGCTCTAAGTACGGGGCAAACATAACACAGCATATAAATGCTTTGCTCATCTATAGCCAATACAAATATTTAGAACTAAAATATTAATAATGTCTCAATTAATAAAATCAGTTAAATACTTTAAAAGTAGCCTTATTTATAACAACACAACATCTGAAACATAGAACACCATTCAAAATCATAACCATTAAGCAGGTTTCAAACTATATGCACTGTCAAATAAAAGAGACCTTAAATTTTTGGTCACTTACGGTAAAAGTTAGCAATAATGAATACTTAAAATTATACTCAACTATAAAATGACCATGTCATCTAGTTATGTTACATAGGAGCCCAACTTATTCAGAAAAACTTTTCATAAAAAAAACAAGAAAATCACCAGTATAATGAACAAGAAAAACCCTAAATGAATGGGTTAAACCCCTTACAAAAAGTTTAAAAATCTTTTAATATGCAAAACTACTCATTGGTATGCCACTAATTAAATTAAAAAAACATGAAAACCCCATAGATTAGTCCATAAAAAATGTGATAGTTATGGAAGAAGAAACTATATCCCTGCCTAACACTAGGTTGGGAAGGAAAATGACTTCCATAAGCAAAAAAATCACAAAGACTTTACAAAACTTGTATTAAATTAAAAGTAAACAAGATCTGTTTTCAACAGGTATTATTACTCTCCATTGTCCCTTCAATAACATTAAAAAGTAAAACATGTATAATCCCTCACCATCCTTACTCAAAAGTTCCTCTGTAACCAGTTTAAATGATAACTCTCTTAAATTCAAAGTTAAAAATACAAAACCAGACTTTCTTCAAAATATAATGTTTTTTTACCTCCTCATTGCTCCCCAGGGAAGCAGAAATGCTCTCATAAACTGTGGTATTTTATTTATGCTCCAAATATCTCAATGTCTACTCAGTCCTGATGAATCTCCAGAAGCAAGTCAGTGCCATATCTAATTTTACACCCTACATTAATTTTTTGATAAGATAAGGGTTTTAGGGGGACACTTGCTAAAAAATTGTAATATTTGTATTAATGTTTACATACTTACCACACTGCTATATTGTGTGTATGTTGTTTTTATGAGGACTTCTATTCTTTAGTATATCAAATAACTTCCTTTTCAATATAAAACACACCACACTCCTGGCATCATCCTATCCTGACAGTCTTAGGAATAAATTTTTCATGTTGCATTTCAACAAACTAGGATGTCATTGTCAGTAACTTATTAGGCAGGACTAATGCTTCTTTTAAACAAAAAAGAGCTATTAAGAACAGAGCTTAAACCCTCCCTGACTATAAAAAAATCAAGAATCAATCGTCATTTAGGGGAATATAAGGCAGGGTTAAATAGGGACAAGCAGTATGGAATCAATGCAAGCCAGAAAATGGTTGGGGGTTATAAAAGAAAATGTTTGCACAAAAGAATCCTCATAGAAAGTAATGGATACATTAGTGCTAGCAGAGATTCCATTAAGTTACAATATGTAAAACAAGAAGATATTAAGAAGAATGAATAAATTTCTCTAAAATTCCTCTGTTGAGCACTGTGCTCTGAAAATGAAGAATAACTGATGCTTTAATACTTTCAGACAAAAATATAGATTAAAAGTTATAAAATATAGAAAGTATGAATATAAAAGTATATAAAAGTATATAAAAAGTATATAAAAGTATGAATATAAAATATAGAAAGTATGAAATGTCCTTCTTTTCTTCTTTGAGCAATGTACGTTTGAAGTCTACTTTGTCTGATATAAGTATTGCTACCCCTGCCTGTTTTCTGGTGCCATTAGCTGGGTAAATATTATTAAGCCAGTGTTTATTTCTGTCAGTACTGTGGGTCTCTTGTAAACAACAGATTGTTGGATCTTTCTTTTTAATTCAGTTTGCAAAATGGTGTCTTTCCATGGAGGAGTTGAGTCCATTGACTTTCAGTGTTAATATTGATAGGTATGTGGTGATTCCTGCCATTTAGTTGTTTTTGTTGTTTAAGAATTTGATTGTGTATGGCCAAATTTCTTATTACTTGTCGTTTTGTCCTCTCATGGTTTTGTTTGCTTTCATTTTCTGTGTGCAGAATTCCTTGTAGAATCTTCTGTAGTGGTGGCTTGGTGGTCAAATGTTGTTTTAGTTTCTGTTTATTGTGGAAGATTTTTATTTTTCTGTCAATTTTGAATGATAGTTTTGCTAGGTACAGTATCCTAGCATGGAAATTACTTTTATTCAGTGTTATATATACCTCATTCCATGCCCTTCTTGCTTTAAAGATTTTTTTTGAGAAATCTGCTGTTATTTTGATAGACTTACCTTTATACATAATTTGTTTTTTCTAACTTACAGCCTTCAATATTCTTTCACTCTGTTCTCTGTGCTTGTTTTAATGATAATATGCCATGGAGAGGTTCTATTTTGGTCAAGTGTTCTTGGTGTCCTGGAGGCTTCCTATACCTGACTGGGCAAAACTTACTTGAGATTTGGAAAATTTTATGTTATTTATTTTTAATATATTATGTATCCCTTTGGATTGCACCTCTTCTCCTTCACTGATCATGATTGTCAGGTTTGGTCTTTTGATGGAGTCACTGAGTTCTTGCATATTCCTTTCACTGCTCTTGAGTTATTTGACCAAGAGTTCTTCTGGGTTTTTCCCCCCTTTAATTTCTATTTTATCTTTGAGCTCTGAGATTTTGTCTTCCTTTCATTCTAGTCTGCTGGAGTGGCCTTCTACTGTGTTTTTTGTTTGACTAAAGAAACTCTTTACTTCCAGTGTTTCTGTTTGATTCTTCTTTCTGAGGTTTTTCTTATCTTTCTTCAGATCTTCTTCTATATTTTGTGTTGTCTTTTGTAATTCATATGTCTCTTTTTTTAAATAATAACTTCCTTTGTTTCACTTTGGTGTTTGTTGAGTCCTTTCTGAGTTCATTTATTTGTTTCTGTGTCTCCTCAATATTCTTTATTTTTGGTGCATTGAAATTTCTTGAGTGCATCTTGTGCATTCTGGTTAACCATTTCTAGTATCTTCTCTCAGAGTTTCTCTGTGATTTCTTCCAAGATTTCCTCTTTGAGGGAATTTTTGTAGGCATACTGGGGTCCTTAGTGACATTTATCATTTTTTTGGGGGGTCAGGAACTGGGTATCCATTTTCCTCATTTCCTACTGAGTCTTGTATTGAATTATTTTGTTTGAGGAGAGTGGTTTCCATCCCTTCTTCTTCTTCCCATCACTCCATTTGGTGCTGTGCAACTATGTTCTTGATAGGCTAGTTCATGGTTTTAACTGCCTGTTTTCTTTCTCTTGATTTAATTTTTATGTTGTGACTGACTTGATTGTTAGCTAGGTTGATGTGCTCTTTCTGTCCCTGGCCTAGGAGTATAATTTAGAAATAACAAATTCAGAGGTTCAATGCCAGACAGTTGTTTATATATTATATAGACAATGCCTTGGTGATAATATCTATAAATAATTGGAGTTGGTGGTGTAATGGTTATTAGGCTAGACATAGAAACTTGGGTAATTGGTAATGGTGCTACTAAAAATGGGGGCAGAAGGAGTGGTGGATGAAGAAAGAAATATGGAGGCTGTTGGGTTTGTGGCCCTTGTGTGTGTTTGGGTGTATGTCTGTTGTTGTAGTGAATTGTCCTTGTGTCAGGAATTGCATGGGGATGGAGGTGTTTACACTTGGCACAGTAGGCTAGTAAGTTGGTGGTGAGTGTGTAGGAGGGAGGGGTAGTATGGTTGCAGGTTGAGGAAGGATAGGAGGGGGAGGTGAAGACTGGGGGAGAGGGTGGATGAGAAGGGGAAAAAAGAGTAGTTGGGAGGGAGAATAATGGATTGTAGCACAGAAAAAGGAGGGAAAGTGGAGAGAGTATGAATAGGGATAAGAAAAGAGTGAAGAAGAAGAAGAAGAAAAAAACTCTAGATACTACAACCATTTGGTCGGCTCCTCCCCCAGAAAAATGGGGCAAATCAATTTTTAATACTGCCCTCTGTCCCTTAAGACTAGCTCCAGTCATCCTCCACTTGTCCCACTTTTGAAGGTTGGCTTGTCACCCCAACCCCACTCTCAGCCTTTGTACCTCACCTGCAAAACCTCTGCTCAGTGCTAGGTCAGCTCCTCTGGGAGGTTGGCTTGTCACCCCACCTTTGCTCTCAGCATTTGTTGCTTTCCCCCTTTCATTCACTGAGAATTCTGCACTGAAAGTTCAGCTCATTGCTCCATCCTCATTCTCCAGGGCAGGTTCAGTGTTCCACTCCCACCTCTGCTGTCAGTGTTAGAATAAAATTGGCTGTTTATGCTTTTCAGTTTTGCTGTGGGGAGGGATTCACTCTCCCCAGGGGCTGAACTGGATTATGTTCATAGCGGGGTGAGTAGGGGAGTTGTGCATGGTATGTGATGCTCACCTGTTCATTCTGCAGATTCATGGAAGCATGAATAGATCTGGTTGGTGGAAAGAAATGGTATGTCTTTTCTCTTAGCATGATGGGTATAGGGAGACTTTCCACAGGTTAGGGGTCCAGGGTGTCACAGAGTTCAGTTCTGATTGATGCTCTACCTTCTGCTTGTTGAAAGAGAAAAAGAAAAAAAAAAAGAAAGAAAGAAAAACAAAAAAGAAATGGCCTGGGGTTTTTTTCTCAGGCATGCCTTGATGGCTGAGCCAGGTGGAATTTTCCCAGCTGTCAGGTGCAATTAAAAGCTACTTTAAGGCTCAGTTCTTGAAATTTACATGCATTTTATGTGTGGCCAGATTATTATTTTGACGAGAAACAGCCAGAATTACCAATTGTAGCTCAACCTCAAGCTGGTACCTGGGGTCATGGAGCTTAGGATTTCTGACTCCTTACCTTAACCACCATATTGGATATTCCTACAAAAAATTATTGAGTGCTTTTTGAAAGCTTATTATTTTTCCTCTGCTGTATACTTTACTTTGAGTTTTTTATTTTTTACAAAGCACTCAGTAGTCCAGGCTCCAGTGGCTCATGACTATAATTCTAGTTACTCTGGAGGTAAAGATCAGGAGAACTGTGGTTCAAAGCCAACCCCGGGAAACAGTTGGCCAGACCCTATGTTGGAAAAAACCCTTCACACAAAAAAAGTCCAGTTTAGTGGCTCAATGTGTAGGCCCTGATTTCAAGCCCTAGTCCTACCCCCAATTAAAAAGCACTCAGTAGAAGAAAGAATGGTTAAGTGGCTGGAGACTTGTTATAAGTATTGGGGCATGGGCACAATCACAAATCAGACATGTGCTTGAAAGTTGATGGACAAAAAAAAATTTACTTCTGCAGAAGGGTGCACCTCCAACAGGAGTCAGACAAACAAACACACTGGGTAGAAGCATCACCTCAGTTTTTACCCTTCATGAAGGACTTCCCCTACTTTAATGGAAGGAGCTTGGGTTCGCAGTCATTATAATTGACTAAGGTTGGAGTTTGGAGAGGGCATAGGGGAAGAGGATACATGATTGAAGAGCATGGAGATGCAACTTAATTTGGTTGTTGTATAAAAAGGCAAAGGGGTAACCCATGATATGCAGAATTGTAGAATTCCAGGAAACTGAGGACTGAAATAACTGTTGACCTGAAGTGGTAGCATCACATATATAATTATCTCATGGGTCAATGAGACCTTGGCATGGGAGAGCAGAAATTTCTTTGAATAATAATAATCTTAAAGCTAGCAGTTTGATGTTAGGACAGCTGATGACAATGAATTGCTGAAGGCAGAAACTTTACAGTTAGAAGATGTGCCACAGAGCACATAGGCAACTGGGAAAATTAGCTAATATCCACACAATTGCAGACATATTCCATGTATGGTGCAAAGAGGGAGTGAACCCACAACCCAGAGATTAAGAGATTCATGCTCTACCAACTGAGTTAGCCCTTTGACAGAAAAGACCCAATTTAGTTGACTCACAGACTAAACTTCTTCATCTGGTCTCTTTCCTCCTTCTTTTCCCATATTAAACATGAAAGCATTGTATAGGGCAAGTTTGAAGAAGGCAGTTTAAAACTATTTTGATGTTGTGTTTCATTTTCCCTTTTCCAGTCACCAGGAATTGAACAGTGTTGTTTCATTCTGTACCACAGATTCAGTCACTGTCCAGAGGAAACTGATGGGAAATTCTGACTTCACATGTTCCTTTCTCCCTCCTCCCTGAAATGTTTTGTTGCTAAAACTATTTAATGCAACTTTAATTTGCATGTTAATAAGATTAGAGTATGGGTTAATAAAGCCACAGGCATCTATTATTACCTATGTTTTCAAAGGAATCACACATATAATCAGACTGTTTTACTGCTTCAAGTCATAAAGTTTAAGGTGACTATAAATTGCTCTTAAAACTTTTTTACAATTAGTTAAACAATCTACAAGACAAATAGTAGATTCTTAATTTCATTAATAATTTATTAAAATCTTATGTTTGAATAAGTTTTTTTTTCTTAATGAGACTCTTTAGCTAATGTTGGAGACAGTATTGAAATGCTGTTTGCCTTCCTATGTGGGCCCTTTGGCAGGATCTAGGAACTCAATTAAATCAAGTTCTGATAAACAACAGAAAAGAATATAACACTTTCATTAATTCACATGTACATCCAGATCTTCGATAGACAGTAAAGAGTGAGAAATGACCAAAGCATGTTGTTTTAATATTTTTTGGAAAAAGAAGAACACATTTGTGAAGAAGTAACAACACAGATGTATCTCTAGTCTGGGGTAATATGTTGTGTGAATGTTAGAAAGAGATAAATTATGTGGGAATGTGGTAGCCAATGGAAGGTGAGAGTTACTTCAGAGTTTGTTCAAGTTCACTGCAGCACCAATGCAGTTGCTTTGTGATAAAGGGCATATTCTAGCCCTGGTAGGGAAAAGACAACCCACCTCAAAGAGTCTGGATGACTTGCTGTGTGTAGAGAAAGACAGGCCAGATGCTCCTTTCAGAAACTACAGTTCCTCATGTAATTTAAGCTTGAAATACTCAATATACCAAAACAGCACATATTGCCTTGACTCTGGCATCCTATTTCTCAGGGTCAGATCCACTTCTGCTAGGCCATTCTTCCACTGGAGAAGCTCTGAGAGGAGATGATCACTGGTAAGGCAGTCTATAAAATTTTTTTCCTGAATCATCAAGTATTTCTCTGTTAATCAGAAGTAGATAAACATCAAGGGGCATTATAGGTATTCACAAAATATATTCATTGATTTTTTTCTCTTACACCAGAATTTCTTTATACACTCAATTTGACTCTCCTAGAGTATCAAGACAGCAAGCTCTTCATGTCATTTTAGGCCCACAGAAGGAGTAAGTCAAACTCCAGATGCAGAGATAAAATAACCCCTGGAGGTCAATGCTGATGGGAAGACAAAGAGAGAAAGATAGGAGAAAGGGAGGGAGAGGACAAATGTTGATGAACTAAGAATGTAGAACCTGTGAGGCTGCAGGAGCAGGTCTTTGATCTCTCAGAAACATCAGGAGATATATAGTGTGGGCAAATAAACCCTAAATCCTCAAGGTCAGTTCAACTTTAGAAGCTTGCAATTCTAAAATTTTCTGATGTATTTTGCCTCCAACTCCTTCCTTCCTCAAACCTGAAAGAGGTTTGACACCTTCTCTCAGATCCACACCACCTGGATCTGAGGACTCAGCTAGTTCATCTCTAACCTTATGTGGAGTGGATCCTGAATCCCCTATGCTTTGTCACTGCTGCCATCTGAGGATGACTCTGTCAGTGGAACCCAGAGCCCTGCTTTTGGTCCTGTAGCTCAGCCTGGATAAAATGTGCCTACCACTGTTATGAAATCAGATTCTCCATGCCTGAGCTAATTGGTATGAAGAGTAAAGAGCTTGCTTTTTCAAATGTTTAAATTAAGTAAGTCTTAAAATATACAAAAATAAATTGGTTTTATATTAATAAAATTAGTGTTCTAAGAGTGATTTTCACCTGCAAACGTGGAAATTATTTCAGGTTTCAAATATACATTGGACTGTATTTATTAGCTGACTCTCTGTAAGATCCACCTAGTTGTCCTTCTTCTTACCAGTTTCGGCCTTTTTTGTGTATTAATTGTACAAAATAATGGATTTCACTGTGCTATTTTCATTGATGGATGTAATGTTCTTTGATCATATTCTCCACCATTTACACTTCATTGTCCCCCTTCTCTCCTTCTTCCCTAATAGTTCCTCTTCTACTTCCATGTTGTTCTTTTTTCCTTCTAGGTTCACATGAGAGAAAACATGACATGTTGTCATGATCTGACTTATTTCACTGAACACGATGCTCTCTAGGTCTATCCATTTTTCTGAAAGCCACATAATTTTATTCTTGTTATGGCTGAATAATACTCCATTGTGTACATGCCACATTTTCTTTATCCATTCATCTGTTGATGGGCACCTGTGTTGTTTCCATAATTTGGTTACTGTGAATAGTGCCTCCGTAAACATGGGTATGCAATTATCTCTATTTAAAAAAAATTGATGTGAAATGCAAAACTTTGTTGTTCAAACCCATTCTTCAAATACCTTGCTTCCTATGGGAATTATAAAGATAAATAACTCTTAAAACTTTTACCAATTCCATGCCATATATAAAAATATAATCATCACAGAGATAATAAATCCAAGAACTAATTCTGAAAATGGTATTTAATTCTTATCTAAACAGTTATATGTATTACTCAATTGGTCATTATATCTTCCATAACATATAAAGAAGAGTCATGCTTCCATTGTATTTCCATTTTGCACAGTGGATCCAATGTATGCTTTATCACTTACCTAAAGATAGATTATGAAATGTATAACCACAGTGCTTCTTACAAATCAGTTGTCTAAATCATTAATAAAGATTTGTGAGAAAAATGAAAAAATTATTTTGTCAAGGGTTTCAAGTTGGATTAAGAGGTCTTTTCCTTGATCATGTTTCTATGAACACTTTTTTTTACCCTGGTTGTTCTATTTAGAGAGAATTCCACTAAAGTACCTTTCCTGAAAGGATATCTTATTCCAAAAATAAAACCGCAGCAGTGAGATCAATTCCTTAAATGTTGAAGGTCTTTGTCTGAAGGCATTTAAATATAAAAGAAGCCTCTAGCTGATGAGTTTTCATTGCATTAAAAATTACATTATTTTAAGAGACAAGTAGCAGTGATTTTCCTATGGCCTAAACAAAATTTGAGGCTAAGAGAATGTTGATGAAGTCTATTCCTAATTAAGCTCTACATCTTTCTTAATTTATCCATAGAATTCTTCAATAACTACAAAATTTTGTAGATTCTAACAAATATTTCCAAATATATCTAGACTTAATAGCTATTTAGACTGTGAAACAAAATATAATGTTAAAATGTTGTATAATAAATGCTGAAACTTTCATGGGTTGAACTGAAATTCAGATAAAGATTCTAGAGACAAAAGATGAGTAATGGGATATGTCCTAATGAGTTGTCAATGTTGATATCCAATTGAATGAGCCTTTCCATTTGCCTTCCATGGAATAATACCTGAGTGTGTCATTACTTATAACATGTCACCAGTCTTTGTTTACTCTTCTCGAGCCTGATAAGTTTAAGGAGTACTGGTCAAGTATTTTGTAGAAGGAGCTTCAACTAGGGTTTTTTCCATATTTTCTTCATGGTGACACTAGAGTGATTTTGGGAATGAAGACCACAAGAGTTCAGTACTGATGTATCTCATTATGCCAGAGGCACACACGCTGTCAACATTAATGATCATTGCTGATGCTCACATTTATCACTGAGCTGGGACAGTGTTTGCCATGCTTCTTCAGTGCAAAGTGACTCTCATTTTTCCTCTTCCCATACTGTACTCTTTGTAAGGAGTGACTAGGCACAGTCCACATGTGAGGACTCCTCTACAATGGCGGAGTAAATTCCTTTTGCATAGGAATTTTACCTATTTATCTATTTTATTTATTTATTTATTTATACCAGTTTGGACTTAAAAATATTTATTTTATACTTGCATTACAACCTAATTCAACCATGTTTATTTTGTTGCTCAAAGTGTTCCAGTCTTGGCCTTTTGGAGGCCACTTGGTTTATGTGTTGCTTTGACATCTTTTTTGTTGTTAATTTCAGCACTTCCCCAAATGCCTCCAGCTTGTCTTTTTATACTCCTGTCCCTGCTCTAGAATCAGCCAGTTTTCAAAGAGTCCTACTTTCTTTAATGATGAATGGTAAATGGAAGCCCAGTTCTGTGTTGTAGTCATGCTTATTCACCAGCATGTTGCTGCTTCTAGGTGCTCCTAACTAAAAGAGCAAAGATGTTAGGTTTATTTCTCACTTGTGCATTTCCATGTACTAGTCATATTCTAATATATCCTCATCCATATCATTAGTGTGTGGCACATTAGATCTGCTGGCATGTCTGATCTTGCACTTCACAGGTAAGTCCAGCCTCCTTCCCCTGTCTATTTAGTTCCCCTCACCCAGTCAGAAGCCTGCCTTCCACTGTCTGTTACAATTAATTTAATTGTTCCATTCCAGGATCCATATAAAATAATGATCTGTGGGAAACAACTTTACCAACTAGACTATAGTGATTACGGATAGTTTCTTTTTTCTGTGGCTTTATAGAAAACTCTAATTAATTTCCAAAGTTCCATAGATTAGCATCTTTCCCCCATCACTGGTGACACTGTTTCTTATTTTTAATAGAGTTAGATTATTTGTGAAATTCTGCATGCCACCCTGGGATTCTCACCATTTTAAGTGAAATTTTAAATAGAAAATTTGCATACATTAAATTCCACTCTTTCAGCTATAAATTTCTGCAGATTTTGACAAACATACAGGTCCATATATATACTGTTTCCTATGCTGAATTTCTGCCCTTGTTCATGCAGAAGTAGAGATTGTATTTCCACAATCCAGATGCCTCAAATCCCTACTGCTCAACTCAACAATGGAAGCATGTTTCCAGCTCTCATGATAATGAACAAGTAATTGATTTTACTGATTGTGATGCTGTGTGTGCTTTAGTCAAGCATCAAATGTTGATTGAAGCATGCACAAGTGAAGGTTCTGTGCTAATATCATCTAGCTGACCACTGCAGCATTGTGAATTTTGGAATAAAAAAATATTTACCATGTAAGAAAGCCAATTAGTTGACAGACTCAAAATATCACACATCTAATGCAAAAGTGTCTTAAATGTGAATTATAAATAAGTAAAATATTCCTGAACATTTATACAGATTTTCTTCTAAGCTTAGAAGTTTTCTGCCTGACAAATGTAAGCAACACAATACATTTAGAGGAAAAAATCTCTTAATTTAAAGCTGGTTGACTTAACTATAAACTTAACACCAGGATTGCCTATTGTGGTTGGTGCTAGCTCAGTATGGCTTCTGCTTGCTAAGTGTGGCATATTTGCTGTCATACAAACCTGGAGAGCAATGTTAGAAAAGAATAAATGTATCCAGCAATTCATTCTGCATTGAAAACTGCTCCCCACTAAGTGCGGAGTTGGTCCTTTCTTAGTTTGAGAAAAAGCAGGTTGTTGCACACATTTTGTGTTCTCTGAAATGTTAGTGAGAGACATATTTTTATGATTTTGTCCCTTAGTAACTGCAGCATGACATTACAGAATTTTACATGGGATCCTGCCTCCTGGATTTATTTAGATGATTGGAAATTTTGGCTAAAAATGTGATAATTTTGAATATAGGACTGTATGCCAGGTACATTTGGAGGATGGCTGCATTTATGATTCTCCTGAAATTTAATGTTTAATATTTAAAGACTGCTAAATTTTTGGCAAATCAATGTGGACTTGGAAACAGAGTGGGCAATATTTAAGTAGATTTTATTTCATTATTTGTCTTCTTCCTCTCTTCCATTCCCTAACCATAAGAGTAAGAGAAACAACCAATAGGTTCTACCTGATGCTTGCTGGGCAGGCACTCTACTACTTCAGCCACTCCAACAGCCCTTTTTTTGTGTTGTCTGTTTTCAAGGAAGGGTCTCTGAACTATTTCCCAAGCTGGCCTGGAACTGCAATCATCTTGATCTCTGCCTTCCAAGCAGATAAGATTATAGGCATAAACCACTGGCACATAGCCACCAGGTGTGTTTTAGGGAATAATAGAAAGAATATTAGGGTGAGGAAAGGTAAGAAAGATGAGCAATCTTCTTTCCTTACTGAGGATTGCCAAAACATACCAATAGGCATCTTTTCAAGAAAGAATGATCAAGGCAGTGCTTTTCTTGTTGCCTGAGGCATCAGCAAAGGGGTGAACCATAATTACTACCTGAAGCCACTCGTGATATATTCTATTCCAGCACTTTCTCCAAGACTGATAGAGTCTTTGTTTTATTCTTACATGATGAACACCCAACCACAATTCAATTTGTACAACACTGTACTCTGTATTGTTTAAAGCATATAAGGACATTATACAGACACATTAAGAGAAGAAGAGAAAACTCAGCACATTTTGAAACTGTCAGTATGACTTTTCCATTATGTCAATCTACAATTAAGATTGTGAACCTGTAAAAATTTATATAACCAGAAATAAACCATGAAAAGAACTGCCTTCAGAGTGTTTTCATGTTACCCAAACATTGTTCACAGGCAAGGTAGCTGAAAAGTCATGAGTTCCTGTAATAAAAAGAAAGAAGCAATATGAATACCTTTACTATGTTCTTTTAGCCCACGGCTTCAGAAAGTTATACAGCAGTTAATTGTGGATTTTCAGTTCTACAGAATGAAATTGGAAAGTGCAGTATGAATATTTTAAGAGATCTCTTATTTTAAGTTACCTGAGAATTGAAAGCGTAAACTGTATGAAGATCCCCTCCTACACTTTAATCAAAACACTGCTGTGAGAGAAGAACATGTACCACAGAAAAGGCTTGGAAAGGAGCACGATGTGAATGAATTATTCTGCTACCTAGACACCAATATGAAATAAGTTGGGAAGCACTGTTGTAAATGTGGGCAGTATTATTTCAAGATGTTGAGAGAGATTCACAGAGCTGTAACCATCCCAGAAGGAAGAAAGACTCAGAAGCAAGGCTCTGATCCTGTGTCCTAACTGGAAGAAAAGAGACAGCAGATGGTTCTCTAGCCAACTGGTTCATTTTGTGCATTGTAACTTATGCTGTGACCTTGTGTAGAATTAAGTGAAGGCCATCAATTGTAAATGTGGGATATTTAGCTACAGTGGCACAGCCCTTCCATGGTCAGTAGGCCTTACAGCCATGAGCAAACATCTCCTCAAAACAACAGCACAGCAACACTGCACAAATCTAACAGGGCTGTGATGGGGGCACCCAGTGTCTAGAACTCATCTGAGAGTGGTCCTAAAGGAAGGGGTGTGATCACATTCACCCTGTCCCTCAGATTCACAGGACACAATTAGCAGATTTTACCATGAGTAATGCAGAAAAGTTCAGTGCTGAGGTCTTAAGATAAGAATTAAAATAGTAGTGAGAAACACAAATTTTAATAGGAAAAATTGATATGATAAAAAATCACAAACAATGTAAGAGAAAGGGCTTTAACTGAAAACCAAACTGTACTGAAAATTCAATATAATTGTCTCTACATTGCTTATTTCTTTTTCTTTTATAATTGCTATTGGCTGATAGGAACCTAAGATGATAGTACAGAGAGGCCTCATGCACCTTTCACCCAACATCCTAATATAGTTACAGCATCCATAATTATATCAGCACCAGGAATTTGAAATTGGCACAATGATAAAATCCGTGTGATTTTTATTACTTATGTAGATGTGTATAAACACCTATGCAGTATAGACAGTACTGCTCCACAAAGGTCTCCTTCAGGTCATCCACTTGTACTCACACATGTTTCTTCTACTCCAAATCCCTAAGCACTGGCAACCAATAATCTGTTCCCCATCTCCATCCCATTTCAACAATGTTACATAATTGGAAACATATATTGCATGCATGTGTATTTGTTTTTATAAATAAAAGAATTTTTGATTTTGACCCTTTTATCACTCAGTGCAGATGCTATTGAGATCCATTTAAGTTTGTATAGCTTGATAGCTTTATTCTTTTCATTGAGTGGTATTCCATGTTGTGTATGTACCATAGTTGTTTATCTACTTACATTGTAGAGAAATTTTTGTTTTTTCCACTTTGGGGTATTACAAATAAATTTGATTTTAACAGTCATGGAAATGTTTTTGTAGGAAAAAATTTCTTATCTCTGGGATAATACCCAAAAGTGTGATTGCCATATCTTAAATAATAGGTAGTTTCTGTCCAATTTTCTTCCAAGGGGTTTTACCATTTTATATTTCTTCCAAGAATATATTAGCTATCACATTTATCTGCATCACAGCTATTGTATGATGTTGTCATGTTTTTAATTTGAGTTGTTCTAATAAGTATATATTGATCTCCCTGTTTTGCTAATATGTATTTGTTTTATGAATAACACTCTGAGTATCTTTTCATGTGCTTATTTGCTTTCCATGTATTCTCTTTGACAAATGTTAGCTCATGACTTTTGCCTATTTTGTAATTGGATTGTTTGTTTTCTTAATGTTGAAGGAGTTTTTCATATATTATGTATATCTGCACTTGCCTGACATGAGTTTGCAAATATTTTCCCCAGAATTTATCCTGAATGTTATTATCTTAACAGGGTAGTTTTTGAAGCAGAATTTTTTTATTATTTTATGCAGTCCAACTTATCAATTTTTTTCTTGTGCCTGGTGCTTTTCATGTCATGTCTAAGAACTCTTCACTAAATGCTAGGTTCTGATGACTGTATCTCAGGTTATCTCCTAAATGTTACAAGAAATTATTTATTGCATTATCAATCTCACTCCCACAAGAGATTATTACATAGAAGCAAGCCATGTCTCTGGGAACTAGTGTACTCACCTTGATTGAGTTGAAGAAAGCCCTCCCCACACTTTTGGAATCTTTTTCAAGTGCTACCCACTACTCTTACACATGCTTCTTCCATTTGTTTCCACCAGTCATGTCATGATGTAGCACTTGTCCTTGCCAGATGTAAGTACCCAAGCCTTTTGCTGTATCCTTGCAAACACTTCTTATATTACATTTCTTCTTATATAGTCATTTTGAAAGATGTGAGCTGATATCTCATGTTGTGGTTTAATTTGCATTTACCTAGTTATTAGTGATGTTCAGCATTTTTACATACCTGCTGTGCATGTGAATGTCTTGTTTTGAGAAATGTCTATTCAAGTCTCTTGTCCATATTTAATTGGAATACCTAAGTGGTGTGCTTAACAGTGTTTTGATCAATGATGAGCTTGAACATACAACAGTGGCTCCATAATATTATCATGGAATTAAAATTTTATGGCTTAGTGATATTGTGGTCATGATCATATCATAACACAATGCATTCTTGTAGGGGTTGCAGTGATCCTTTTGTGAATAAACCCACTGCACAGCTAGTCATATAAAAATACAGCACATACAGTTATGTACAGCACATGATATTTGAAAATGTTGATAAATGGCTATTAGCTGGTTTGTGTGTTTATTATACTATACTTTAAATTCAGTTTGTAGAGTGTGTTCTTTATACTTAGAAAATTGGTTTACTTCATGTCACAGTTGCTTGATATATCTCAAGTGCCTTCTCTTCTTATCACATCCTTTTCTTTAGTCATTGATTTAAACTTGTGTTGTTTTATTAATCATAGTCCAAGGAACAATAGGCTATTCCATGTAAATATATGTATGTGTACATGCATAAGGCTATGTAGTATTGATTTGTGAAAGTACACACTGTGATGTTCACACAATGATGAAATTGCCTAATGACACATCTCTTAGCATGTATCCTAGTTTTTAAGAAAAAATGTGACCTCATTTGTTTTCTTTAGTAGGATTGCTTGAGCTCCTTATATTTTAACCACTTATCAGATTACAGTTTGCAAGTATTTTCTTGCAATCTGTAGATTGTCTCTTTATTCTACTTTTTCCTATATTGGCCACAAGCTTTTTATTTTGATGTAATTCCCATTCATTTGTTTTTGCACTAGTTGCTTGTGCATTTTTGACCAAAGCAGTAAGAACAAAAACATCATAAACAATCCACACCAATGTTGCATTTATTTTCTTCTAGTTGATTTGCAGTTTCATGACTCATTTTTAAGTCTTAAATTCACTTATAATTTTTTTTGCATCTGATGTTCAATAATGATCTGATTTCCTTCTTCAGCACATGGATGTCCAGTTTTCCCAGTGCCATTTATTGAAGAGATTGTTTCCTTCACAATGTGTACATCTTTACAAAAAATCAATTGATATTATATCTTGTATTAATTTTTGACTTGCTGTTCTGTTCCATTATTGATGGGTCTATTTTTGTGTCAGTGCTATATTGCTTAAATTACTATTGTTTACTCAATATTATATCCACAGAAAACCCAGAGTGAGGGAGGAATGATGAGCAAGTAATCAACTACAGTGACCATAAATTAAAATCCAAAGTATAACCAACTGTGGAAAATTAAGGTTATTTCTACTTCCTTTAAGCACAAATATCCGGTTAATAACTGAGATATAAAAATGATTACTCTTGACAATAAGAAGAAAGATTTCATTTCTACTATTCTTTTTCCTGCTTTGGAGAAGTCATCATTTGTGTGTGGTAATTCAGTAAAGTTAAAAGACAAGGAGATCTTCCATGTATTTCCTGGGTGCATGTCCTGAACAGCAATATCATAGGTAAGATTTACATAGTCAAATAAGAGACTAACATATGGGATTTCTATGTAGTGTAACAAATGACCACAAACTCAGCAGCTTAAAGCACCACAAACAGTGTAGTATGAAATCAAATATTTTCATTCCTCCTCCTGTGTTGTTAGTCATGACTGGGTTACCTAGTCATTGCTTGTTTTCAGAGAGATAGCTTTGCTGAGTAAAATTGGTAGCAATCTTTCATATTGTTTTCCTCTTCCTATAACACTCCCATTCTCTTTTAGCTGGCAGTTTCTACTAAGAAATCCAGTACAAACTGGTAGTCATATTGGGACATTTTATAGGTGGTATGTTTTTAGCTCTTGTTGCTCTCAGAAATTTTTGTCTTTGGTTTTTATGTGTCTTGGTAGGTTCCTCTTTGGAATGAATTTGATTGGAGATCATTGTACTTCTTATATGTGGATTCTGGTGTCTTTCTCTGGATCAGGGAATTTTTTTGGCTATCACTACTTTGAAGAATGCATTTTTGGTTTTTCTTCCTTTGAATTTCAAGTCACTTAACACTATCCCATATTTCCTATAGGTGTTCTTCAGACTTTTTCTTCTAATTTAAATGTTTAATACTTGAACTCAATGATTCTTTCTCTCTCCTCCTTTTTACATGGATTCTTGATATTTTGTCCAGGTTTGGTCTTGAACTCTTGGGCTCGAGTCATCTTACTCTTTTCAAATAGCTGGGGCCACAGGTGAATTCCATCACATGTGGCTTGCTATTGCAGCTTTGTAATGTATTTTTCATTTCAGTGTTTATATTTTTCATCTCTAGTATTCTACCTCTGTCTTTATGCTTTTATGTTTTGTTAAAGTTCATTTTTATTCATGTATGATTAGTATTTTTATGAACTATATTAAGAATATTCTTTTTTTCCTTTCTTTTGATGTTGTAAAAATTCCATAACTAGTAAAAGCTTTCTCAAAATTCGGTTTTTTTGCAAAGTATGACCTCCTCTTACACTAGCAAGAAAATTATTCTTAAATCTCATTTATCATTTTGTAAATCTCCCTTTCTTTTGGGTCTTTTGTTGGAGGATTATGAGTTTCTTTTAGACATGTTGTGATTTCCCAAGTCTTTGTAATCCTTGAGTCCTTGCACTGGTGTCTGTGAAATGTAGAAAACAGACATCTATTTTTGCTTCCATAGGTGTTCTTTGACAGAGAGAAAGCTTTGCTGTTTAGTATATCTTGTAATTCTGGGTAGGCTAGCTTTACACAGTCCTGGAAATAAGTACAATTGGCTGTTGCCTCAGGCTCTCAACCAAGATGTAATGCTCCCCCCCACTAGAACCTTAAAAACAAACAAACATGGACTGAAACCTTGAGAACTATGAGCCCAAATAAATCTTTCCTCTATTCAAGTTGATCAGTCCCATGTATTTGACACAGTAATGGGTGCCTTAGCAACATAGTTCTCTCATCTTTTTTTGTGGAGGGTGTGGATAGTTTGAAAAGAATTAGCATTATCATTCATTAAATGTTTGGTAAAACTCAGAGTAAAGTAATCAGGTCTTTGGCTTCTCTTTTGAGGGCAGATTTTGATCACTCACTCGATTTCCTACTCATTATTAAAACTGTTCAGATTTTCTATTTCTTCAGAATTTGGTCTTGGTAGGTATATGTTGTTAGGAATATATCCTTTCTTCTAGGTTATCCAATCTGTTGGGATACAATTGTTTATCACAGTTTCTTATGATCCTTTGTGTATCATTTGTAATGCTTTCTCTTTCATTCATAATTGTATTTGTGTGACTCTTCTTTTTTTCTACTCTAGTTGAAGGAATGTCAATTTTGCTTACTTTTAAAGAAACTGATTCTTAGTTTCTGATCTTTGCTATAATTTCTACATGTATCATTTATTTCTACTTGACCTTTATTATTTCTTTCCTTTCTCTAACTGTGGTCTTATTATGCACATGATCTTACATATCATCTGCACTAGATAATGTGTTATAACATTGTGTATTAAAAGAAAACATTAGCTACTCTAAAGATATAAGCACAAAGTTTTAAAAATGAGGTAATTTAGGCCAGTGTATCAATTTGTAAAATACCCTGCTTTGGAATTTAGCTGAAATTGAACTGTAGGAATTGGATATATATTTTATTATGTAATCTAAGAAAAGTTCAGATGATTTTGCAATTATGGAGCAGGATTATTTGCCATAAGCAAAATAGTTCACAAAATTTGCCTTTATTCTTAAATAATATAAGGATAATAAATAATATAATAATAATGTTCTATGAGAAAATTTAAATACTGTCCTATTATAAAACATGATAGATCAATCACAGCTCCAAAAGCATAGTAAGAATTATAAACATTGACACAAATCATTGGGAAATCAGCACTACCATAATAAGTTTCCATTCTCCAACATTTACACACTTAAAAGTTAACTTATACTCATTTCTTTACATGTGTATCCTTTTCATATACAACAGCATAAACTTAATGCCATTATACACACACAAACACACAGACACACACACACACATGCACACACAGAAACACAGAGTAAATTATTAACACACAGGACTCTCCACATAGGATACATTTTGAAAAATTATAAATAATTCCCTACTCAAGCATTCTCTCTTACATTGGCTTGATAGATAGACACACATACATACATACACACACACATATAAATTCATACAAATGTATAAATACATGTGCAGTCATATTTCTGTAATACATGTCTATGTGTACATATATGTTTTGTATGAGAGAATAAAGGAGCATTTGTTTATTTTAGATGTATATACTTTTTCACTGTTAGAGAATTGTGAATACCTACAATGGAAATAAAACACCTGTTTCTTTTAAATATTTCATCAGAGTCACATTTATAATAGTACTTAATACATCAGTGCTTCCCCTGATATTTCTCTTGCTTTAAAGTTTGTATTTGTGCATACATCCTATTTATAGAAAAGTTCCAAGGACACCTATGAGCATTTCCACATATCCTATACTCATGGCCCCAGATACGAACATTTTTCTACTGGTGTTTCATTATTCTGTGTACCAGCTATAATTAATTTTCCTCAACCATGCAGGTCTGTTTTCTCTTTACTTTATATTTATTTCATAGAAACAATAACTTGTTCCATAAAAGAAAAATGATCAATACCATGAAAGTAATATTGATATACTGTTATCAACCACTATCTAAAGTAGTAGTGAATTTTATTTTCTCATTTGACCTAAAAATATTCCAGCCCTTTTATCATTCTCTTCTGTATTTATATATCTACTACTCTTCATCTGTAGATACCTTTTGTATATCTAGCTAGTAAAAAATTAATTCCATAAACTTTCTACTGACTGTTTCCATGCATAAGATAAGCAAAATTTACTGAGTGTACTGTATGTTTTTGAAAGGTGTTTGTGCTGTGATTTTCTTCAAAACATTATTTTCAATCCAATTGTTTTACAGAATTAATTTATGGGCAGATATAATTATTTCAGAGATTTAACTTAAAAAGAAATAATTAAGTGTTACATTTTTATTGGATGTTTGATTCTTCTTTATTTTCATGTTTAATAAAACATGGGGGTGTATCTAGGTAAAATATAACTTAAGCAGAATTACATTCACAGATCCTTGTTTTAATTCATTCTACACTTCTTGGATTTTAAACTCACTGTAATTAAATAACTTATACATGATTTGAAATCAAATACTCAATTTATGCTTTTATAATTTTAATAATTATATGTATCTGTATTTCTTGTTCAGATTCTCTTTCCTTTGTGTATTCTATAATTTCTAAGGCAAAAATTTTAAAACTTTGTAAATTTTTAAATTTTGTAAAAAACATAGTAATTCTTCTACATCATTTAGACATTAAACTGGAGTTAATGTTGTACAGAACTTCATTGATTATTGTCTCATTTAGGATTCGACAATAAAAAGGAAAACATAGTTAAGGATCTCATGTATTTGTTCATTGATAATTCACTATGGCTTCAACAAATCACTTAATCATTAGTATTGGGTCTTGACACAGAAATCATAAGGCATACCTGCAAATATACCACTCACTTGTGCAGGATATTATTCTAATAAAATATAAGTGCTCCTTGTAATAGATTGAATATTTATGTCTTCTCCATCCATAGGTTGAAATCTTAATCCACAAGATGACAGCAATAGGAGGTGGGGATTCCAGGAGGATTAGGTACGTAGGTCATGAGGGTTGAACTTTCATGATTGAGATTAGTGCAGTTATGAAAGAGATCTTAGAGTAATCCTTTACACCTTCTGCCATGACACAGTACAGGAGAAGGAAGCCATCTGTGAGGATTTGAGCTCTCACCTAAATTTAAACAGGGCTGGTGCCCTACCCTTGGACTTCCCATCCTCCAGAGCTGAATGAAATTAATTTCTATTACTTATAAACCATCCTGTCTAAGGCATTTATATGATAGCTGCCTGATTGGACTCTCACTATGCCCTCTCATGGAAACATATCAATTATCAGGTACAGAGATAAAGTGTGGACACTGAAGCTCTGTAAAATTTCTCACTGTGGTAGTCTTTCTCTGCATTAAACAATCTGTCACTTTCCTGGTCTTCAGTATCCTATCACAGCTGACAGCTGCTGTCAGAGAGGGTTGGCTACAGCTCCTTAAGAATTAGGAAGTGTACATATAGATAAATACAAGAGAATAATTGCTAGGGTTGGAAAATGTTATTGCTATGATATTTTGATGAAATATTTCTTAAACTGGTTCATTGTGAAGAATCTGCTATCCTGCTCTATCTTAGTATTTAAATAGTTTTTAAAATGTGAGAAGATATAACCAGGTTACAAAATGTTTCATTTATGATCAACATTTAAGTAGAAATGCTTAATCTCTAAATAAATAACTTCAGAAATAATTAGATTTCTGTATTAATGCAACTTAAAAACAATGGGTTGAACCTAATTTATTTTTCAAAAGAATGGCTACTTGTCAATTCACAAAGAGAATTTTGTCAAGATATTTCCCTATTGATCTGTATACATTTTACCTTTATTTGCATTTTCACTATCATTTTTAAAATTTAAATGGGTTTTTCATAAAGTATGTTTAGCTCATATATTACTAGTGTGAATACAAATTAGTTTATGTAATAGCCATGAATGAGAATTCAGTGTATCATATAAAACTTTATATGCTTTTACCTCTTGGCACAGAATTCCCAATTCTAGTAATGTAGATAACTATAAAGTACAAAATATAAATAAAGTATGCATTATAATATCTCTTTTAAGACTATTTTTAAATGCAAAATATCAGATACAATTCAAATGTCTACCAATAGAGTAATGGTTTAATAAACTATAAAGTGGCCACAAAATGTAGTATACAAAGCTATAAAATGAATGAAATTATCACTACAGACTTTTATGGCAAAATTTTCAAGGGATGTCATTTTAAATTATGATTGAAGAATATCTACATAATTTGAATTTTGGTACTCTGAACATCTAAAAAAGGGAATTTGAACATTATATGTATAAACATAGTTTTTACTTATTTACATTTTATATAAAAAACTATGCTAAACTTTCCCCGCAAGTGTAAATCATTTGGCAAAATATATAGCACGTGTATTTTCACATTTGTTTTTTTTTTTTTTTTCTTTTACTATTCATATGTTCATCCAAGGCTTGGTTCATTTCTCCCCCCTGCCCCCACCCCCTCCCTTACCACCCACTCCTCCCCTTCCCTCTCCCCCCCATCAATACCAAGCAGAAACTATTTTGCCCTTATTTCTAATTTTGTTGTAGAGAGAGTATAAGCAATAATAGGAAGGAACAAGGGTTTTTGCTGGTTGAGGTAAGGATAGCTATACAGGGCATTGACTCACATTGATTTCCTGGGTGTGGGTGTTACCTTCTAGGTTAATTATTTTTGATCTAACCTTTTCTCTAGTACCTGTTCCCCTTTTCCTATTGGCCTCAGTTGCTTTAAGGTATTTGCTTTAGTTTCTCTGCGTTAAGGGCAACAAATGCTAGCTAGTTTTTTAGGTGTCTTACGTATCCTAACCCCTCCCTTGTATGCTCTCACTTTTATCATGTGCTCATAGTCCAATCCCCTTGTTGTGTTTGCCCTTGATCTAATGTCCACATAGGAGGGAGAACATACGATTTTTGGTCTTTTGGGCCAGGCTAACCTCACTCAGAATGATGTTCTCCAATTCCATCCATTTACCAGCAAATGATAACATTTCATTCTTCTTCATGGCTGCATAAAATTCCATTGTGTATAGATACCACATTTTCTTAATCCATTCGTCAGTGCTGGGGCATCTTGGCTGTTTCCATAACTTGGCTATTGTGAATAGTGCCTCAATAAACATGGCTGTGCAGGTGCCTCTGGAGTAACAGTCTTTTGGGTATATCCCCAAGAGTGGTATTGCTGGATCAAATGGTAGATCGATGTCCAGCTTTTTAAGTAGCCTCCAAATTTTTTTCCAGAGTGGTTGTACTAGTCTACATTCCCACCAACAGTGTAAGAGGGTTCCTTTTTCCCCGCATCATCACCAACACCTGTTGTTGGCGGTGTTGCTGATGATGGCTATTCTAACAGGGGTGAGGTGGAATCTTAGCCTGGTTTTAATTTGCATTTCCTTTATTGCTAGAGATGGTGAGCAATTTTTCATGTGTTTTCTGGCCATTTGAATTTCTTCTTTTGAGAAAGTTCTGTTTAGTTCACGTGCCCATTTCTTTATTGGTTCATTAGTTTTGGGAGAATTTAGTTTTTTAAGTTCCCTGTATATTCTGGTTATCAGTCCTTTGTCTGATGTATAGCTGGCAAATATTTTCTCCCACTCTGTGGGTCTTCTCTTCAGTTTAGAGACCATTTCTTTTGATGAACAGAAGCTTTTTAGTTTTATGAGGTCCCATTTATCTATGCTATCTCTTATTTGCTGTGCTGCTGGGGTTTCATTGAGAAAGTTCTTACCTATACCTACTAACTCCAGAGTATTTCCTACTCTTTCTTGTATCAACTTAAGAGTTTGGGGTCTGATAATAAGATCCTTGATCCATTTTGAGTTAATCTTGGTGTAGGGTGATATACATGGATCTAGTTTCAGCTTTTTGCAGACTGCTAACCAGTTTTCCCAGCAGTTTTTGTTGAAGAGGCTGCTATTTCTCCATCGTATATTTTTAGCTCCTTTGTCAAAGATAAGTTGGTTACAGTTGTGTGGCTTCATAGCTGGGTCCTCTAGTCTGTTCCACTGGTCTTCATGTCTGTTTTTGTGCCAGTACCATGCTGTTTTTATTGTTATTGCTTTGTAATATAGTTTGAAGTCAGGTATTGTGATACCTCCTGCATTGTTCTTTTGACTGAGTATTGCCTTGGCTATTCGTGGCCTCTTGTGTTTCCATATAAATTTAACAGTAGATTTTTCAATGTCTTTAATGAATGCCATTGGAATTTTGATGCGAATTGCATTAAACATGTAGATTACTTTTGGGAGTATCGACATTTTTACTATGTTGATTCTACCAATCCATGAGCATGGGAGATCTCTCCACTTTCTATAGTCTTCCTCAATCTCTTTCTTCAGAAGTGTATAGTTTTCCTTGTAGAGGTGTTTACATCTTTTGTTAGGTTTACACCTAGGTATTTGATTTTTTTTGAGGCTATTGTAAATGGAATTGTTTTCATACATTCTTTTTCCGTTTGCTCATTGTTAGTGTATAGAAATGCTAATGACTTTTCTATGTTGATTTTATATCCTGCTACCTTGCTATAGCTATTGATGATGTCTAGAAGCTTCTGAGTAGAGTTTTTTGGGTCCTTAAGGTATAGGATCATGTCATCTGCAAATAGGGATATTTTGACAGTTTCTTTACCTATTTGTATTCCTTTTATTACTTCTTCTTGCCTAATTGCTCTGGCTAGGAATTCCAGTACTATGTTGAATAGGAGTGGAGATAGTGGACATCTTTGTCTGGTTCCTGATTTTAGAAGGAATGGTTTCAGTTTTTCTCCATTAAGTATAATGCTGGCTGTAGGTTTGTCATATATAGCTTTTATAATGTTGAGGAACTTTCCTTCTATTCCTAGTTTTCTTAGAGCTTTTACCATGAAATGATGTTGGATCTTATCAAAGGCTTTTTCTGCATCTATTGAGATGATCAAGTGGTTTTTGTCTTTGCTTTTGTTAATGTGGTTTATTGCGTTTATTGATTTTCATATGTTGAACCACCCCTGCATTCCTGGTCTGAAGCCTACTTGGTCGTGGTGAATAATGTTTTTGATGTGTTGCTGAATTTGGTTTGCCATTATTTTGTTGAGGATTTTTGCATCAGTGTTCATTAAGGAGATGGCCTATATTTCTTCTTTTTGGAGGTGTCTTTGCCTGGTTTTGGGATAAGTGTAATACTGGCTTCATAAAATGTGTTTGGCAGTTTTCCTTCCCTTTCTATTTCGTGGAACAGTTTAAGGAGGGTTGGTATCAGTTCTTCTTTAAAGGTCTGATAGAATTCAGCAGAGAATCCAGCAGGTCCTGGACTTTTCTGTTTGGAGAGACTCTTGATTGCTGCTTCAATTTCATTTTGTGTTTAGGTCTATTCAGGTGATTAATTTCCTCTTGGTTCAGTTTTGGATGATCATATGTATCTAGAAATTTATTTATTTATTTGAATATTGGTTCACAAAGTAGTCTCTGATGATTTCCTGTACTTCCCTGGAGTTTGTTGTTATCTGCCCTTTTGCATTCCTAATTCTACTAATTTGGGTTTTTTCTCTCCTCATTTTAGTCAGGTTTGCCAGGGGTCTATCAATCTTGTTTATTTTTTCAAAGAGCCAACTTTTTGTTTCATTAATTCTTTGTATGGTTTTTTTGGTTTTGATTTCGTTGATTTCAGCTCTTATTTTTATTATTTCCCTCCTTCTATTTGTTTTGGGATTTGCTTGTTCTTGTTTTTCTAGGAGTTTGAGATGTATCATTAGGTCATTGATTTGGGATCTTTCAATCTTTTTAATATATGCACTCATGGCTATAAACTTTCCTCTCAAGACTGCCTTAGCTGTGTCCCATAGTTTCTGGTAGGTTGTGTTTTCATTTTCATTGACTTCTAGGAACTTTTTAATTTCCTCTTTTATTGCATCAATGATCCATTCTTCATTAAGTAATGAGTTATTTAGTTTCCAGCTGTTTGCATGTTTTTTGTCTTTACTTTTGTTGTTGAGTTCTACTTTTACTGCATTGTGGTCAGATAGTATGCACGGTATTATTTCTATTTTCTTATATTTGCTGAGGCTTGCTTGTGCCCTAGGATATGATCTATTTTGGAGAAGGTTCCATGGGCTGCTGAGAAGAATGTATATTGTGTAGAGGTTGGATGAAATGTTCTGTAGACATCTACTAGGTCCACTTGATCTATTGCATATTTTAGATCTTGGATTTCTTTATTGAGTTTTTGTTTGGATGACCTATCTATTGATGATAATGGGGTGTTAAAGTCTCCCACAACCACTGTGTTGGCGTTTATATATGCTTTTATGTCTTTCAGGGTATGTTTGATGAAATTGGGTGCATTGACATTGGGTGCGTACAGATTGATGATTATTATTTCCTTTTGGTCTATTTCCCCTTTTATTAGTATGGAATGTCCTTCTTTATCTCATTTGATCAATGTAGGTTTGAAGTCTACTTTGTCAGAGATAAGTATTGCTACTCCTGCCTGTTTTCGGGGGCCATTGTCTTGGTAAATCTTCTTCCAGCCTTTCATCCTAAGCATATGCTTATTTCTGTCGGTGAGATGAGTCTCCTGTAAGCAACAAATTGTTGGATCTTCTTTTTTAATCCATTTTGTCGAACTGTGTCTTTTGATGGGTGAATTAAGTCCATTAACATTAAGCATTAGTACTGATAGTTATGTGGTGATTCCTGCCATTTAGTTGTCTTAGTTGTTTGAAGGTTTGATTGTGTGTACCTAACTTGATGTTACTCTTTACTGTCTTGCTTTTTCTTATCCTGTGGTTTGGTGCTGCCTGTCTTTTCCTGGTTAAGTTGGGTGTTACTTTCTGTGTGCATGATCCCTTGCAGAATCTTTTGTAATGGTGGCTTTGTAGTCACATATTGTTTTAGTTTCTGCTTCTCATGGAAGACTTTTATTGCTCCATCTATTTTGAATGATAGCTTTGCTGGGTAGAGTATCCTGGGGTTGAAGTTATTTTCATTCAGTGCCCAGAAGATCTCACCCAATGCTCTTCTTGCTTTTAATGTTTCTTTTGAGAAGTCTGCTGTGATTTTGATGGGTTTACCTTTGTATGTTACTTGTTTTTTCTCTCTTACAGCCTTCAGTATTCTTTCCCTAGTTTCTGAACTTGTTGTTTTAATGATGATATGTCGTGGAGTAGTTCTATTTTGATCTGGTCTGTTTGGTATCCTGGAGGCCTCTTGCATCTGTATGGGAATATCTTTCTGTAGATTTGGGAAATTTTCCGTTATTATTTTGTTAAATATATTATGCATTCCCTTCTCTTGCACCTCTTCTCATTCTTCGATGCCCATGATTCTCAAGTTTGGTCTTTTGATGGAGTCAGTGAGTTCTTGCATTTTTTTTCACAGGTCTTGAGTTGTTTAATTAATAGTTCTTTGGTTTTTCCTTTAATTACCATTTCATCTTCAAGTTCTGAGATTCTGTCATCTGTTTGTTCTATTCTGCTGGATTGGCCTTCCGTTTTGTTTTGCAGTTCTGTTTCATTCTTTTTTCTGAGGTTTTCCATATCCTGGCAGTTTTCTTCTTTAATGCTGTCTATTTTTGCCCTGAGTTCATTTATCCATATATTCATTGTGTTCTCTCTTTCACTTTGGTGTTTATACAGTGCTTCTATGGTTTCCTTTATTTCTTCTTTTGCTTTTTCAAATTCTTTATTTTTATTGTCTTGGAATTTCTTGAGTGTCTCCTGTACATTTTGGTTGACCCTATCCAGTATCATCTCTATAAAATTCTCATTGAGTACTTGTAGTATGTTTTCTTTTAAATTATTCTTGTGGGCTTCATTGGGTCCTTTGGCATAGTTTATCTTCATTTTGTTGGAGTGTGGATCTGTGTTTCTGTTCTCTTCATTCCCCTCTGGTTCCTGTACTAATTTTTTGCTGTGGGGAAACTGGTTTCCCTGTTTTTTCTGTCTTCCCGTCATTGTCCTTGGTGTTGTTACTGTCCCTGTACTGTGTGCAATTAAGTATTTTCTAGCTTGTAATAATAACAATGGTAATATTTAGAATAGAAGGGTGAGCTGAGATGGAAAGCAAGAAGTTAAAGAAAAGGGGAAAACAAATATACAGACAAGAGGGAGAAAGCAGAACAAGATATCAGACAAGAGAGTTTCAAAGGTATAAACAGGGAGCGTTAGTGTACTAATAATATATAGAGAGATTCCAAGATGGCAGCTAGAGGTAGGAAGCAGAAAGCGAGCCTCCTATAGTGAAATCTTGGAGAGACGCTGGAGACACACTTTGCAGGCATAATCACTGAGAAAAGGCATAATTTTTACCCCTCCACATCTCCAGCTGGTGCAGAGAATCTCCACTTCACGTTAAATGGAGAAATGAAGAGGGCCCCCGGGGCTGCCAGTGGCCGGCGCCCATACGGCATGGGAAGACGTGGACCAGGTGAGCTTCGCGGTACCGTGGTACTCACACAGACAAGCCTGGGCCAAAGCAGCATAGCCCCCTGGACAGACTGACCTTCACATTTGAATAAATAGAATCATACATGTGTGATTTAGAACAGAAGGAATGTCATAAGGTGAATCTCATGTTCTCTTTGGATCTCTCCTACATGCATCACAGTAGGAAGAAGAATATCATGAACAGCACATAGTAATCCAACCCCACTGGGGAAACAGTAACAATCAGAAGTAACTATGAAATATCAGACGTTGTGGGGAGTTTACTCAGGGAGAAGAAACAGAGATGGGAAGGCAGAAATAGAAGAGAGAATCCCTCACAGGTCCATAGATGGAAGGGTGCATGTGCATCCTTCACAGGTTGCCAGGTAAATGTGAGTGTAGCCTCTAAGTCATCAGCCTGTTTGTTCTGTCTGCATAGGAGCTTCAGCAGCTGGGTAGAGAGTGGAATGGATACTGGTGGTTGTGTGCAATGGGGGACTTTGAGTCACAGGCCAATCAGAATGGCAGGAACTCAGTAAGTATCTGCAGTACTCAAATAATATAGATGGGCACTCTTAAAAATATGAACTTGTCCTATAATAAATGTTACCCTAGCATCTAAGAAATTCCAAAACCAAGCTTCAACAAAACACCTTAAACTGCTAATAGACTAAGCCAGGTATGGTGTTACATGCATGTAATCCTGACAAGTCAGGATGCAGAGACAGAGTTTAGCGATTGCAAGCCAGGCCAGGCAAAAGTTAGTGAGATCCTATCCCAAAAACAAGCCAGATGAGGTGGTGCATGCCTGTGGTCCCAGCTACTAAGGAGACAGAGGTAGGAGAAGCAGAGTGTGAGGCCAACTTGGACAAAAACAAGCATGAAATCCAGTCTGAAAAACAAACTAAAGAAAGTAAAAGGACTGGGGTGTCGCTCATGTGGTAAAGCACTTGCACATCCTTCTTAGCAATGTACAGAACTTTCTACAAAATAGAGCATATCTTAAGATTCAAAGCCTGTCTTAACAAATACCTGAAAATTGAAATAATTTCCTGTATTTTTCAGATCATAAGGTGATAAAAGTAGCAAACAATAGCAAGAGAAACTAAAGAAAACATTCAAACATATGAAGACTGAAACATTAACTCTTGAATGATCAATGAGTTACCAGAGAAAATTTTAAAAATTCCAAAAAATCAAATGAAAATTAAAACAAAACTTACCAGAACCATTGAGATACAGCAAAGGCAGTGCTAAGAGGGAAGATTATAGCTTTGAAGACCCCAATTAAAAAATCAGAGTTGCCAAATAAATAATGGTATACCTCCAACTCTTAGAAAACAAAAGAACAAGCTAAACCCAAAAGCAATAGATGGAAAGAAATATAAAGATCAGGAAACAAATTAATGAATTGGAGATGAAAAGAATAAAAACAAATAGAAAGTTGATCTTAGAAAATATAAACAAGGTTGACAAACTGTTAGCCAACTAAAGAGAAAAAGGTAGAAGATTGAAATTAATGCAATGGATAGGTTTCTAGATGGATATGTCCTAAATTGAACCATGAAGATAGAAACTACATATATAAACACACCTATAACAAGCAATGAAATCGAAGTAGTAACAAAAAGTCTTCCAACAAAGAACACCTCAGGAGCTAATGGAATCAATCACTACTGAATTCTAACAGACCTTTAAAGAAGAACTAAAACCAATGCTCCTTAAACTATCCCATAAAATAGAAAGGGAGGGAATACTACTAAACTCCGTCTATGAAGCCAGTATTATCTTGATACCCAAACCACATAAAGAGACAACAAGAAAGATAAAATTAAAGACCAATTTCCTGAAGAACTTGG
This sequence comes from Castor canadensis, assembly GCF_047511655.1. NCBI lineage: Eukaryota > Metazoa > Chordata > Mammalia > Rodentia > Castoridae > Castor > Castor canadensis. The sequence continues at coordinate 97,039,015 of NC_133388.1, read as the reverse complement.
AGATAAAATTACTCAATAAACTACTTGCAGATCAAATTCAACAACACATTAAAAAGATAATAAACCGTGATCAAGTTGGTTTCATTCAAGGGATGCAAGTATGGTTCAACATATGGAAAACAATTAATGTAATACTGTACTTAAATAGAACACAGTGCACAAATTACATCATCATCTCAATAGATGTAGAAAAAATCTTTGACAAAACTCATCATGCCTTCATGATTTAAAAAAAAAGCCCTGGTTATTTTTAAAACGAAGGAAACACTTCAATGTAATAAATCCTGTAGTTAACAAATCTACAGTCATAAACTTCTTAATGAGGAAAAACTGAAAACATTTCCTCTAAAGTCAGAAACAAGACAAAGATATCCACTCTCTCTACTCTTATTCAATATAGTGCTAGAATCCTCATCCAAAGCAAAATGGCAAGTGAAAAAAATAAATGGATACGAACAGGAAAGTATTCCTATTTATAGATCATATGATTCTACACTTAAAAGACCTTAATAACTCCAAAAAATACCCACTTAAATCTGATAAACACTTTTGGCAAAGTAGTAAGATATAAAATCAACATACAAAAGCAATAGCTTCTCCATACTAATAATGAACAGGCTAAAAAAGAAATCAGGAAAACAATCATATTCACAGTAGCCTAAACATATTAAGTATCTGGGAATAAATATAACAAAGGAGGCAAAACCTCTCCAATGAAAACTAAAAAATATCTTGAGGAAATGAATTGAAGAAGACACTAGAAGATAGAAAGACCTTCCATGTTCATGGATTGGCAGAATAAATATTATGGAAGTGATCATACTACCAAAAGTGATCTACACATTCCATGCAATCACCATAAAATTGCAAAGCAATTTTTCAGGGAAATAGAAAACTCAATACTAAAATTCATATGAAGAATAAAAGATGCCAAATAGCCAAAGAAATTGAGTAAAAAAAGAACAATACTGGAGGTATCATAGTACCTGATTTTAAATTATACTACAGAGCTATGTTAACAAAAATAGCATGGTCCTGATGCAAAGATGGACATATAGACAAGTGGAATACAATAGAAGATCAAGAAATAAGCCCACACAGCTAAAGCCATCTTTTGTGGCAAAGATGCGAAAACATACATAAGAGAAAAGATAACATCTTCAACAAATGGTATTTGGAAAATTGAATATCCCCAGGTAGAAGACTAAAGTGAGTTCCTTATACTTCAACATGTACAAAAGTGAACTCAATGTAATCAAAGATATAAATGTAAAGTCCTAAAGTTTAAAATAAGTAAAGGAAAACATAAACTTGAAGATACAGGCATAAGTAACACCTTTCTGAGTAGACTCCAAATGCTCAGGAAATAAAAGCAAGAATTCACAAATGGGATTGTGTCAAATTAAAAACTTCTGAACAGCAAAGGAAACAAGTTGTCAGAATCAAGCAACAACCAAAAGAATGGAAGAAAATCTTTTCCAGCTATTTATTGGATAAAAAATTAATATCCAGAATATATGAAGATCTTTAAAAAGAAAACACCAAAGAGATAAATAATCCAATTAATTACTGAGTCTACGAATTAAACAGACAGTTCTTAAAATAAGTACAAATGGCCAATGATATAAGTAGTGTTTGCCATCCTTAGTCATAAAGGAAATGCCAATCAAAGTGGCATTGAGATACCATCCCACTCCAGTCAAATGGCAATCATTCAGGAAAAAAAAAACAAATATTAATAACAATGTGGGAAAAAGGAGCCTTTATATACTGTTGGTGAGAACATGAATGAGTTCAGCCAATATGGAAAATAGTATGGAGTTTCTTCAAATAAACTAAAAATAGAACAATCACATATAATCCTGCTATACCAGTCCTAGACATAGTTCCAAAGGAGGGTAAGTTAGCACACCATGGGAGTCATCTGCACACCCATGTTTTTAGCAGGATTACACTATTGACAACATCCAGACTTATGCAGTCAGTGTAGATGTCCATCACCTGATAAGTGGATAAAGACAATGTGGTATCTAGACATAATTGAGTACATTTAGTTATAAAGAAGAAAAAAGAAAGAAAGTGGAATTTGAGGGGGTGAATTTGATCAAAGTACATTACATGCATGTACTGGAACATGACAATGAAACTCCTTTACAAAATTAATATATTCCAACAAAAAAAAGAAAAAAGAAAAATATGTTATGGTAAAGTGAAGACAATTCAGATAAATAAATTCTTCAAATTTTAAAACAAAAGAGGAATTATTAATGCTATTTAAATAAATTGAAACCAAATGACAATAAAACCCAAAATCTACAAGTTTGTGGCAAATCAGAATTGCATGTTAAACTCTCCATGAGTGTGCAAAGAGCATAGCACCAAAAATCACTATTGACAAATTAATCACTTTACACAGAACCCGTCAGAGATTTTAAGACGCAGGGTAACCATCTAACCTAAAATTTTGGAAAAACAAGTTCCTTTAAGATGAAGTAAAAGCACATACTGGTTTACTGATGCAGTGCATGGAAAGAAAGTAGGAGCACTATGCAACCTGAAGAATATCACTAAAATGCTTAATGTATTTTTCAAGGCCACATGTGAGTAGAGATCCTCTGAGAGATGTACTCTTGTTGAACTTCCAGCAATGGCAGGCTTTTTCTGCACTCAGCCAAACTTCTCACAGGACAGATAACCAGGAAGGTCCGTGGGAACTGCAGATTTGGGGAAAGGTGCCAAGCACTACTGTACAGGTGCCATGAAGCCCCAAATGGACCTTTGAGCTCCATCTCCTCTAGGAGCAAAAAGTCTTAAGTCACTGGGAAAAGGGCAGCAATCATTATGACCACAATAAATAGGCACAAGCTAGTTAACGTTGGAAAAAAGAACAAAAATAACCTCCACCCCCAATAAATGGAGGCTGACAATTAGAGATTCACTACTGCTGGAAGAACAAGGACCTCTGCCTTACAGTAAAACTTTCCTGTAAAAGATTCCACCATCTCCTAATGCTGCCACATTGGGTGCCAAGCCTTCAGCATGGGGACTTTTGTGGCATAAACTACATCTAAACCATATCAGGAAGTGAAACATCACACTGTGTGAAAGAAGGCATAATACCCAAAGAATACATATTTCATCATTCCATAAATGATCTGCTTTTTTGTTCTCTACAAATTCTACTGAATCTTATACATTATGCCTTTGAGATATGTTCTGAAGTGGAGCTTGGCGAAAGGAAATAGAGAATTCATGAATCTTCACCTACTTTTTCCAATGAAGATGCTTGATGGTATAGCAAGAACATGCTAGCTTTCCCTTTTACTGTAGTGGACTTGGCTTCAGTTACAAAAACAGGCTTCTGATGGCTGCTTGCCACAGGTCCCTCTCTACTTTTTCTAATGCTTGTTGGTGCCATGATTGACTGCACTTAACATTACAACAGTTTACTTAGACAGCTCTGCATTAGGCCTAAGGGTAGATGATAGGGACATAGTACACTTAGAAGGTGTTAGCCTCCTTGAGCAGCAGAAGGAAGCCCATTTAGTTTCTCCAGAATGGTTATAAAGGCTAGAAGTATAAAAATGTTCTTTCAAAATGCAAAGCAAAATTTCTGAAAACGTCCCACAGGATCTTCACTGTAAGAAGGCAGCAACAGTGTACAGCAATTTTAGATTTGCCAGGAGGACCTTGGGCACATTCCCATGTTGAGAGAATCTTTGTAGTACTTGCCCTGGGTAGTCATATTTTACTGTTTGCATGCAGGAAAATAATGTATTCTTCCATGTCTTTGTCTCTCAAACTGGAAATTTATATGGCCCGAACAATGTATGCACATGTGAATAAATGAATTTAAAAAATTGGAAATTTAACCAAGAGTCCACTCTTCATACATTATACAAGATTTTCAATCTAAGGCTCTCTCTCTCTCTTTCTTTCTCTCTTTCTATCTCTCTCATCTATTTATCTACCTTAATACCCATATTTATACCTCCTCACCCACACAAGTGCTCTTGGCATCTGTGGGTTCTGTACCCATGGATTCAGCTTACTACTGTTCAAAAATATTTGGAAAAAAACTGTGTCTGTTTTCAACACATGCAGACATTTTTCTTTGTCATTATTCCATAAAATACAAATATAATAACTATTTACATACCATTTGCATCATGTTAAGTATTATAAATAACCTGTAGATGATTTAAAGTTTGTGGGAGCATTGTGTAAGTTATATGTAAATACTGCACTATGGACTTGAGCACTTTGAGTATTCATGGAGGGGTCTGCAATCCATTCCTCATGGGTACCAAGGGTGATGACATGTTTGTTGTATCAGACATGAAACTCATCAGTTTTCATGTCTAATACATGTATACTTTGATCATGGTTGTGATTATGGCTATATTCCTTAATGTGATCCTTATGGTATAAAGTGTTGGATTTGTCATAGAAAGAAGCCTGCAATATTAGCCAGATTAAAATGTGGCTATATTTCTTACTTAAATTGTGTGAAACTTTACTATTTAATAACCCATGTCATTTTTCTTTAGCAATTAAAAACAAAAGGACTGAGAATATACTATTCATTGAACCATATTCTAATCAACTGCTAAGAAACTTGATCCACTGTGGATCCAAGTGGAATAACCATGGCTCAAGAATCTCCAACATCAGCAGAAAAAATATCAGCAGAAAGTACTTTCCAACATTTTTTAGCCATGTTTCTTCAGGAAATTCTGGAAGGAGGGAATTTACACCCCATACTCTTGGCCTTGACCTGCATCCCTGCATGAGGTTTTGTTTGTTCTTCTGAAGATCCTGCTTCTTTCAGAGAAGGACAAATGTTGTGACACATGTGTTGGATGAGTGGTTCACCTCTCTTAAATATCACACTAGAACATGAGTTGATGCTGTCATAAGAAAGGATATCTCAAGGCTTCCTGTCAGATTGTCTCACATCTGTCTCACAGCTGCAGAAAAATGCCTTACCCCTCACTGGCAACTTCAACTGCTTGTCTCATCTTTGTTGAACATAAGCCATCCCACAGCTACAGCCATGAATACCTCACTCATTCTCTGGAGAGGAAAATTCTAAAGCAGGAGAAACATGTAGTAAAAACAACCACCACCAAAACAAAAGCATGACTTGTTCTAACTTAGAAAACCTTCTTCAAGACAGTCAAAGAAGAACTCTTTATTATAGCCTATAGATTTCCATGCATGGCCACACCAAAGCCTGCAGGTAATATGAATGGTGTGGTAGTTGTGCTAAGGAAGTGCACCACGGTGTATAGGAGCTGATTGTACTGTAAGTTAATAAAAAGTGTCAGTATTCTTTCCACAGAGGTAGGACAAGACCATATTCACTATCTGCACATGATTTTGTATAGTTTGATTTCCAGTACCATGGCTGTAGACACACAGCATCTGAGACCAACTAGACATCACTAGTCTTATTTAAATACACTTTAATGTTCCAAAGTTATTCATAATAAAAGTGTTTGAAAGCTGTGTACTACAAATGAAAACTTTCCACTTCAAAAAATTTTTGTGGTAGCAAAAAAACTCACGAAAACAAAGTATCAGTTTCATTCCTACAAAATTTGTTAAGATTCACTTTATTTCTTTAATTTAACTTAAAAAGTTAAATAATCAGTCTATTAATTCATTACACTGATATTTTAAGGTTTAAATTGTCTACTAATAATGAACTACTGTGTTTAATGCTATGAAAAACAACTGAAAATATTTAAATTGTAATATATTTGAAACAATAATGTATATTTCTATTTTGAGTATCCTGGCTTCCCTTTATTGTTCAGTGAACTGTAATCTTATGTCTTTTGCCAAAGTTGTATTTCAAACTAAGATATATCTAATAAAGCCCTGCAACCTTAGCACAGGTACCACCTACTCCCATACCATCATTAATTTCTCATAATAACATTGTCAAAATGTGTGATGTCTTCAGAATTTGACAGAGATTCCCATTCAAGAGCTATTTATTGCTAAGCATATATAATGGAGCATGCCTATAATCTCAGCTACTCAGAAGGCCAAGACAGGAAGATCATGATTTCAATGCTATCCTGGGAAAGGTATGGCAACCCTACTTCAGAAACAAAATACAGAAACCAAAGCAGCCTGGGGTATATGGCTCAAGAGATAGAGTGATTGCTTAGCCTGTGGGTGACACTGGGTTCAACCCTCAGTACTGCATAAAAGCCAAAATAATATTTATTGATTTGGCAATCATCAGTGCCTGTGTCATTCTTTTTTTCCCTTTATTGTTGTGCTGGGTGAGGGTACATTGTGGCATTCATATGGGTTCTTACAATGTATCAAATATATCATACATGAATTCACCCACTCTACCGTTCTCCTTTATCCCTCTCTCTCTGATTTTTGGAGTAGAGTTTTCAGTGCTATTCTTTTTCAATCAATCATCCCTAATTATATTATAGGCTTGCATTTCTACTCTTTCTTATAATTTCTTTAATATTTACTTTAAAATGCAATACTCATAGTACCTTATTATTCTTAAAAATGGTGTTGAATAGGTAGCAAATAATTTTTAATAAAATGTAAAATATTAAACTGAGTGTGATGGCATATGCATATAATTCTAGCATCTCAGAGGCTAAGGGAGGGGGATTGTGATATGTAGTCTACCCTGGGCTACATAGTGAGACCATGTCTCAAAAGGTGAATGGATAAATAAAATATTAGTTTATTCTGCCTAAAAAATAAGCCACATTCCCATGCCTTAGTTTTTTGAGACAGTGTCTTGCTAGGTCACCCAACTGTGTCTTGAACTTGCAATCCTTCTGAATCTTTTTCCTAAGTACTGTGATTACAAGTCTGAGCCACCTTGCCTGGCTGAAAGAATCTTGGCATGAAACATCTTCAGTTTAATTCTCTTTAACTTATACATAGATGGTATTTTAATGAAAATAATTATATATAAATACATGCATTTGAACTTCCAGAGGAAGAGGGAAAAGGAATAAGGCAAAAAAGAATAACAGAGAAGATAAAATAAGAGAACCTTCTAAAACTTAAAAAATAAGGAAAAAATATAAAAAGGCAGATATCTCAAAGTACAATGTATTCAAATAAAACCATACATAATCTACATCATAGATAAACTGCTAAAACCCAAGAGATATTACAGAAATTGTCAAGAAAGGTCAGAGGAAATGAAAGTTATGAGAAGAGAGAAAATTTACACTACTTCCTAAATTTTCAAAAGTAGTAATGTAAGCCAAAATAGAGTAAAATTTTATTTCAGATAAGGTACTGAATAAAGCATTGAAAAAACTATAATTGTACAAAAGGCAAAGAAGTACTCTACAAAAGTATATTTTCATATTAATGGAAACTTACAGAATTGTGTATTAATAATCAGGAAATAACACTGTGATCAAATTTGAGAGAAATTTGTAAAATCTTAAATTGTGATGTTATCTTAAAAGATTTGGAATTTCTATGTGCTTATCGTTCCTGAGTCCACATACTCAATGCAATATTTATTCAATAGACTTCTAAGATATTTTTTAGATTGTGATAATATAATTTCAAATTTATATAGGTATAAAAATGGCCTGATAAAAGCTATGGGTTGTATTAGCTTCTTATTGCTGCTGAGATAACAGAGCACATGCAATGGATTAAAACAACTCCATTTATTAACCTACAGTTCTAGAATTGGGAGTCCCAACATTATGGCCTCACTATGGTTGCAAACCTCCTCAAGGCTGCAGGGCAGAACATTTCCCTACCTTTCCCAGTCCAGAGCCTGCCAGACCCTGTGAGCCCTGTTACTCCATCAACTCCTTCCATCATCACACGTTCTTTATCCTGGTTATCCTATCTTTCTTTTCAAAGGTTCCCTGTGGTTATATGGACCAACCTGAATAATCCAGCATGGTCTTTCTCCATTTAGACTCTTAATTTAATCACATCCAGAAAATTCTATTTCGTGACATCAAATAATACACTTACGGGTTCTAGGAATTAAGACTCAGACATATTCGACAGAGACCATTATCCTGTCTACTGCAATGCTATCAAGAGTATGAACAAGTGGAGAGGTTGCTTTCTATGCACCTAAACATCATTATAAACCTGAAGAATTCAACCAATATGAGATTGGTGTGAGGATTTACAAATATAGAATAATGAGAGAGAGCAGGAAATCCCTCAACCAGTACTTGAACACTTACTCGTGACAGAATTAGCAATTCAGAGGAGTAAGGGTCTTCCTTTACTGCCATAGTGTGGTAACTTGGGATACATTCATGAAAAAATATCAATGGAATCCAGACTCAGAGCATATGAAGAATAAAGTACTGGTGGACTAAGATCTGATTTTGAAATGAAAAATAGTAAAGTTCCCAGAAGACATTTACAAGAAGAGAGCTCCCTTAGTCTCAGGTTAAATAGCTCTTCCTTAAGTTAAGAATAAACAGCACCAAAACAAGGGTGACATTAGTAAATTAAAAGTAAGAATTTAAACATTTCTCACCCTTTTTGAAAATCAAGAGAATGTGAAATGTACATGAATTATCATAATAGAAATGAAAAAATTTACAAAAGAGTAGAAAAAGATGTTTGTTACCTGGACATAGTTATATGCTTCTGGTAAAAATAGAAAACAGCACGGTGTATGTAGAATGTTTTAAAATTTAATATTATATAACCAGTGATCCCTCTCCCAATAATGCCTCTTCTGATTATATTGACAAGCAAAGTACATATACAGTTTCACTAACCAAAATGGATTAGCATGTTCCCATCAAGGTTTTTGTAAAAACTTATCCTGAAAACAATGCAAATGTCTAGCCACTTCAAAGTTTCAGTAGTTTACAGTAAAAAACAAATAATCCAGCTGTAGACTATAGAGAACAAAAATGAATGGATTTTAGCTATACTAAATGGTTTATTAATCTCAAACAACAGAACATCAGTGGAAAGAAGCCAGAAAAAAAAGAGTGCATGATATATGTTCCCATTTAAATAGATGTCAAATCCAGTAGACCAAGGCTGGGGATGCAGCTCAGTGGTAGCACATTTACTTTGCATGAACAAGGCCCTGGATTCAACGCCCAGCATCTCAAAAATAAAAAGAAAGCAAGAAAGAAAAAAGTGGTCTAAAAGTTTATATGATGATTATCAATATTAATACAAGTTGGTTGTGACATGGAATTTACATTATAGTCTTGTCTTAAGAAAGAAGGCTTTAAAGCTGCACTAGTAGTAGCCTTTGGCAGGGATTGAAAGCTAGCAGTGACTGGGAAGGTAATTTCCTGTGTTCTAACAATAAATGTCTTGGACTGGGTGTGATTTCACTGATTTCATGCCTTGATGATTCATTAGGCTATTCACTAACATTTTGTGCTCTTTGTAAATGGAATATTTCAAGTAATTAGATTCACTCTTATATTTTTGGTATTTACACATAGTAAACTCTGTTCACATAATACCTAAGAAACATGGTAATATTTCAGATGAAGCATAGCCATATCATGGCAGAAATCTAGGCATCTATTTCTCATTTGGGGAATGTGATGCATAGGAGAACACGGTATTTTCACAATTATATTGTTTCAAAGGTAATGCGACAAGGAATGGCACATTCCTGTTATGCAGGAATTTTTTTAGTACTAGGCCAAAGCCTCATCTATCATAATGTGAAATATAATGGGAAAGAGTTTTTCAATGGTACTTTTTCTAAAAGTAATCAGAATCTGACTTATTAAAATTTATATTTGAAATAATTGTATACTACTTATTATAAATCAATGTAAATTCATTAAGGAGGAACTATTATACTCAGTAGTTTGTTGACCAACAAGGTGAGAATAGATTAAATAAAAATGGCTAAGATTTGTTATTTTCCTACCAAAATGTCACCAGGAAAACGAAATGAAAACAGAAGTGCTTTAGCATAGATCAGAAGAAATCTCACCAGAGTACAGGGTGTTATATACAAAAATCTGTGTTCTGAGAAAACATGCTAATTACCCAGAAAGCTAGAACACATTGCCAGTTGGTAACATGAGAATTTGCATTGCAGGACTTATCTTAAAGTGTGAATGACATAGACTCAAGGGCTTGTGGATCAGCTGGTTTGGGGAGTTGAAGTGCTCTCACTATTGAAGGTGCAGAGCTTTTCATGAAGCACTCAGAGCTCACCCACCACAGTTCAATCTTCTCCCAGGCTTCATGGCTCACCCAGGCCCCTGGTGACCTGGCCCCACCAAGTAATGCACTAAAACCAAAATGCTCTATGGTAGACTTGAGGAAGGAAACAATATTTTCATTCTGTTTCTTATTTTAACTTTCTGTCACCTAGTAAGTCTGTGTGGGAACCATTAGCAATCACTCTTCCTTGTTGCATTTTTACAAAGCATTCTGATCACCTGTCACATTCTTCATGTTTCCAGATGTCCTACTGAACTTTATTGTCCTGGTTTTTAAGACCTAAGTTGTTCCTGAAGGTCAATAAAGATTCTATATTTTGTGTCTGGAGGAATGCAGCTAACAAAAAGAAGAGGAATGTAAAGGCAACAAGGTGTGTTTATATGCAGGTGGAACAAATGCATTTCACCTTTGTAATGAAAGCCCTTAATTCCAGAAACTTTCAGGACTCCAAATAATTTTAAGATAGTTTGCAAAGAAATGTTTTTATTATCTCCATGTTTGCTTTGTTGTATTGAGGGAACACAAGGGAAAAAGGTCGTATGTGACCTCTATTTTTATGTCAGAAATTTGCCAAATATAAATATTTAATTGTGAAGTAGAGAAGTGTAAACATCACTAGACTAATTGTTAAGCTAGAGAATGGAACCCTAACCAATATGCATACACTACTAAATACCATATGAATAACTGTAGATCCTTAAGCATTACTGTTAGGAAAAATGCCACTCACAAAGAAAGCTCAGGAGAAAGATCTCATGTTCAAGAGCAAGGTTAAGTGACAACCTCAAGCTGTCAGGCTGGCTGGGGAAAGATGGCACAGCACTGACTCTGGGCTAGGTGTGGCTTTTATATAAATGGGAGCTTGAGGAAGTTAGTGTGTGTAAGGGAGTCTCCATTAGTGGTGGAGCTGTCTTAGAGTGTGGGAATTTCTGTTAAGGGTGGGGCTGCCATTGGAGTTGAGGTTGCCTGGGGGAGGCTCCATATCTCAAGAAGTAAGGCCTGAGGATAAAATGGCCACCCGATTCACAAAATAGCGACAATATTATTCTATCATTCCCCCATTGTTTTCTTTTATAATGATGAGGGTAGGGGTTAAGGATCAGGAATTGGGGCAAAGCATCAGCCTCTTAGCTGCATCCTGCTGACAGGGGTATTGTATGGGGCAAGACCCTCAGACTCCTGTGGCATCCTGGTGGGGGCCCCCATAGCAGTCCTCTGGATGGTTTTGGAGAGGTTGATATCCCTGCAGGTAAAACTGGTTCAACTTTTGATTAGCAATAGCAAACATGCGGTCTAAGAGAAATCTTTGTACTGTTTTTATGATACAAGGGAGGAAGATTAAGAATAGGAGAGCAAGAACCATAGGCATTAGGATGGGTATTAGCCAGGAGAACCACTGTGAAATGTTGTTCCCTAGAGGATTCTAAGAGTCCTCCAACTCCCGTCTCCATTTTTCTAACTGCTCCTTGAGAGGTGCTGCCACTGGGGGATCCCATTGAGTTTGACAGCAGTGGGTGTTGTGAGGATGACCAGATGAGGGCCGGTCCACCAAAATCCCAATGGAGAGGGTCAAAGATCCTTTAGGAAAACAATATTCTCTGTTTTAACAGAAGTTGTTATAGGGTGAGACAGCATCTAGTCTGCATACTTTCTGAGAAGTTCCCTGAGAAGGTTAAGATAAGGTAGATAGCCAGAAGAGCAGGTTCTGTGGAGGCAAATTTCCTAAGAGAAATGGGCAGCCATACATTATTTCAAAGGGGCTCAAGAAGGAAGGGCTTCAAGGGATGGTCTGGTGTGGTGGATTTTTCTAATTGGCCAGGGATTCACAAGCTTTCTCAGGAGAACTGGTTTGGTTTGCACCTTTATTGGGGGGAGGGAAAACAGTCTTGAGAGCATTTATTATGTAAGATATATTATGTAATATATATTATGTAGATATATTAGAAGGAGCAGAAAATGTGTCTGGTAAGGGCTGCATATCTAGGGATCCAGATTCTGCAAAATCCTGTAACTCTAAAGATAGCTCTAAGCTGCTTTATGGTATGGGGGAGTAGGAAATGGAGGATTGGGTCAATTCCCTCATGACTCAGAGAGTGAATCTGTCCCTTTAAGGTCACACCTAGTTGACCTGTGGGAGGCTGGGGCTGCCTGTCAGGATTTAGGTTAAATGTAACACTCTTGGATAAAAGAGAGCTCTAGCTCATTTTTTATATAACTTTGTAAGTATTTGTACCATAGTTAGATAAAGTATAGACAAAACACTGTTACAAGGTGGTCATTTAAGACACATGAGTAAATATGTAAATGAACTCTGATTTAGTAGTACTTAAAGCTTGACAAGATCAGCAGAAAATACAAATAATTTTTTGATAAAATCTTTCTCTGTAACAGTTTTTTGTAGATGTTACTCAGAGTAGAAAAATATTAAGACAACCTTGTTATTTTATAGAGAATTTGATTTTAGTTTGACCTGACCCTAAAAATCTTTTAGACAACTCTTAGTCAATTTTAACTTTATCACTCACCAAAGCTTTTATTATACACTTTTAAAACTTAATCAGACCTTCATACAACATACTAAACCCTTTGATGGCTTGTCCTTATCCCTCCTATTTGAAACAATCTTTAGGACAAACCCTTATTTACAAAATCCTTTCTCATCCAAAAAACCATTCCTTTTTCCTTTAACTTCTCAAAAAATACATTCAATACCTATGTATATCTTTTCCAGTTGTTTACTTTGTAACTTGTATTTTTCAATTAACTTTTACAAGAATTTTAAAGTTCTTATTGGGGCTGGAGCAACTAGTTAGTAGCCCTTTTTTTTTAAAGGAATTTATGATAGGTATAAGGCCTTGTCATCCCTCAGGCATGTGGGAATATTGTTTCTGTTGTGGAAACTGTGAAAGATCTTTGAGTTTTATTTGAATAGGGAGGGCCAGCCTGGCTCACACTATACTCATCTCATCAGTCCACATTGTGGGATCTATTTGTTCCTGAAGGAGGGGACAGCAGAGATAGCTGCCTGGGGGGAGAAGAATTTAAGCTTTTAGTAGAGATAAAAATCCCATCCCAGAAGGAACACTGGAGTTTCAGGAACTATGAGGAAAGAACGACAGAAGAGGAGGACTCCCCAAGAGCAGACCAGAGGCCAGGAAAACTAGCACTGTAGGGGATGGCCAGATTTGCGTTGAATGATAACTTTTGTTGTTGGACTGGGGACTGGGAGAGAAAGGTAAGATAGAGAAATCAGCTCCACTGTCTAGCAGGAAAATGACCTTTTGTTTTTCTGCCATTATGGCCACCCCAAGGCTCCTCAACATTGATGCCAAGAAGTGAAGCATGGACAGGAGGCTGAGACCCATCAATCCATAGGAGGTGGCACCCTGTGTTCCATCTGGAGGCAGGGACACTTAGAACTCCAGAGGTTACCTTTGCAGAGAGGGCAGGGTCCCAGTTGGGGGGGTGAGGCTATCTCCCAGGCTGTCCCTCTTAAGCATTCTCTGCAGAAGTTCCACTCTTCTTCACCATGGTAGCAATTTCAGGATGCAGGTCCCAGTCAGGTGGGGCTCTCTCTGAGAGCAGCAGTGAGGTCATGATGTCTCTTACCTCTTTCTCTCCTGTTAGTAATGTCCCTCTTATAATATACAGACAGGGCTAGCTGTATTAGTTTATATAATGACTTTTCTCCTTCAACCACAGACTTTGAGTTTTTTATGAATATCTGGGGCTGACTTAGTTAAAAATTTATCTTTGAGGAGAACCTCTCTCAACTGTCGCTCCGGGTCCACTGTGGTATGCTTTCTGATCGTGTCCTTAAGATGCTACAGAAAGGTAAGGGGGTTTTCTTCAGGGCCTTGCCATACTACAGTTACCTGGGAATAGTTTAGAGGTTTGACTTTGGCCATTTTTAGCCCTCCCACTAAGAGATGGCTGAAGTGACATTAATGCCATTTATCTTCCTTACCATTTTCTTTTTATTTAGCATTACTGGGGAATTGAACCCAGGGCCTTGCACATGCTGGGCAGACATTCTCTCACTGAGCTATGTCCTCATCCCCTAATTTTTTTTCCTTGGCTGTACTGGGACTTAAACTTAGGACTTTATGTCTGCAAACCAGCACTTTACTGCTTGAGCCATATCACCATCCCCTTTCTGTGTGGATCTGTCAAGAGGACTGCCCGTGCCCCTGTAGCTATAGGTACATTTATCCCCACATTTCTAGGTGCCACAGGTATAGGGGCTCAATGTAAATGATAATCATTTCCAAACTCAGTGGCTTGGGCCAGAACCCATTGCTTTTCTAATGAGAAAAGAGTCTGGTCTAGTAGAAGCATAATATCCTTTCATGTCAATTCAAAGATTTGGATCACAGAGATAAAGGTTTAAATGTATTTGTCTGGGCACCAGTATAGCTGTCCAGATGTTTTTTAATTTCCCTTGGATCTGATAACTGGAAGGGGATATAGACTTGCCCTTTTCCTACCATTACCTGTGGAAGGGGGAAACATGCATTAGGAGGTTCGGAATATTAGGGTGCTTAAGAAGGAAGGGCACAGGGTGGAGCAGTAGGAATGGGCCTTGATATTGATAAGAGGCTTTTTTGGTCCTCCTTCCCCATGTTTATCTTGTGGCTTACAAAGAATTTCCAGCATTTGAGTATCTAAATAGAAATTATGGAGCCAATCAGGGAGGTCTCAGAGATAAAAGAAAATTTGTATAGGGGACTTTAGTTTACTTTTTTCCCCTTTTATAGAAAACATCTAATTGGAGGGAGTATGGTATTGGAATATTTGGAGAGAAAATTTATGTGAAGCTGAAAGTATAGAAAATGTTATATGAGAAGTTTAGAGACCACAGTAATGCCTGTTCCTGGGTCTATAACCTTTAGCTAATGATTGGCTTACAAGGGCTGGGTCTGGTGGCATGAGGCATGAGGTGGGGCTTGGAGCAGGGCTTGTGCAAGGCACCGCACCCCCCACAGGTACATCTGGAACAAATAACCCTGTCTGGCTAGGCCTGATACTGTGACCTGTCACACTTTCCCCCCTTCCTGTGTACTCGTGCCTGTGCACACTTATTGTAGGGGACGTGGTGGCAGGCTGCAGCCAATGCCATGTAGGGCTGTGGCCTAGGATGTGTGTTAGGTCCTCCCTATGGATTCTCATAGTTATGGCCGGCTGTGCCCAGGGGCCAGCATACCTGTGCATGAGCATTTCTGGTTGTTTTCCTTCCTCCTCTTGTGGGGGTGGCACTAGGATATGAGTCTGGCAGCTGCAGTGTTTATGCAGGCATCTCTCCCTCTGCCAGTGTCTCGCAGTTGATTTAAAGTTGCTTTTGATTGAAGAGGCTGCCAAATTAGTGGGAATAACTTAAGTCATAAGATACCACACTACAAGTTTTTCATGGTAGGTCAGGGTCCCAGTGAGCCCAGGGAGGGGAAGGCAGACAGAGACAAAGGACACATGGTGAGGCCAGGAAGGGTGCAGAAAATGTGTCCTGACATCTTAGGTAAGGAAGGGGAAGGCAGAGCCTGGAGTCATGACACATGCCTGAGGGATTAGCCATCACTGAGCCTCTAGGTTACTCCCATTGACTGGTACTGGAACACTTTCAGCAACACAAAACCTCCACTCTTGGGTCATTGTCTCAGGCAGAATGGGCATTAGACAGGAGGGAAAAGTGAAGCAGTCGTCAGATGCCATAATCAATCAGGACTCCCCCAACGTAGTATGAGGCATACCCAAATAAACTCCAGGCTTATTCTTGGCTCACAGTGAGGGACCATGATCTCCCCCAGAGCCAAAATTGCCTTGAGACCAGAGTTGGCAAGGAGCGGCTGGCTTGATACCATGAAAGCAAAGTCCCTCAGGAAGATAGGAAGAGACAGGCAGGGCAAGCAGCACAAGGAAGTCGGCTTACATGGGAAAGGAGGAGGTCTGGGAGAGGATTTGGTTGGTTTAGAGGATGGTTTAGAGGCTAATAGAACCTGTGCAGGGGAACAGGAATTACAGAGGGATGGTTTGATGCAGAGGTAGGAAAAGGATTGGATGTAGGCTATTTCCTTCCATTTACCAGCATGCTCACAGAAATTGTATAAGTCCAATAAAATATTGGGATCAAAAGTGCCATTAAGTGGCCATTTGGTGGCATTGTCTACTGGATATTGGGGCCATGCCTGATTACAGAGAAAAATATGCTTTTGGCACTTAAGATCAGACATTATGAGAAGGGACCCAAGGTTGGCCAGGATACATCCCAATGGGGAGTCTCAGGGAATTTGGAATGGTCCAACTCCTATGCTGAAGCCTGACCTGAGGAGAGCATATGACAGGCATCTCTGAGATGTCAATCCCTCAGGAGAGAGTAGAGGTGGGACTCCCAGGAGGGATGTCTCCATCACCAGGGGCCCACAGTCCTATGGAACCCAGTCCCCAAGGATGAGAGACAGCTGAGACCTAGCTCTCGGATTTTGAAGAAATGAGAAAGTGAAATCAGGGCTCTGTGTGTATGGAGGGCTCACTGAGAGAGGACCTTGAGGGAGGATTGACAGGTGGTAGATGGTGATTTGAGGCATGGTGGGGCAGAGGAAATTCCCTGTGAGCAGTGAGGGCATCTTCTAGGATCTGGGGGTGCCAGGAAAGCAGCTCAAATACCAGAGGAAGGGAATGGGAGTTTAGCAAGACAGACAGAGAGGGTGGGATGGGCGGTGGGGCCAGGAGAGCAAGATCAGCGCCAGGAGCTCACCCGATCTGAGTCATGGCACCAAAATGTTAGGAAAAACACCACTCACAAAGAAAGCTCACGAGAAAGGTCACACATCCAAGAGCAAGGTTTAATGACAGGCTAGCCAAGGAAAGATGATGCAGCACTGACTCTGGGCTAGGCATGGCTTTTATAGAAGAGGGAGCTTGAGGAAGTTAGCACATGTGTGGGAGTCTCTGTTAGGGGATAGAGCTGTCTTAGAGCATGTGAATTTCTGTTAAGGGTAGAGCTGCCTGAGGGAGACTCCATTTCTCAAAAAGTGAGGCCTGAGGATAAAATGGCTGCCGATTCATAAAATGGTGACATTATTAATCTATCAATTACTAGAATGGAGAAATATACCTCTTTTTCTTATTCAGAATAACAAATATTCTAGAGATGTAATCTCCTCAAAATTTACATTAACTAGTGGAACAAAAATTGTTAAATTTTTGAATGCAGGGTTTCACTATGTAGTCCAGGCTCACCTTGAACTCTAGATCTTTCTCTCTCAGCCTCTTGAGCGCTGGGATTACAGGCATGTACCATTATGCTCAGGACTAAACATGTTTTAAAAATTTAATGAACTTTATCAAATTGCTCTATTCCAGTTGCTCCATAGAGTTTTAATGGAAGATTCTATATACCTGGTATTAACTTCAGATTGGTTATACATGTTATAAATTTGTAACTAATTAAGATAATACTAATAAAGACTTTTCATGGATTATTATCTTGATATCCATTTAAAGAGACATTCAATGAAGTTCATGAATATCAGGGCTAATTGATTACAAAATGATTGCTTTTTTCACCTTTAACTCCCTTTAATTTATTTTAACTCCTTTTAACAACCTTCAATTGTTACACTCTGATACTTAACAGAAAAATAAAAACCAAAAGATATTTTTAAGCAGTTTTTGGAAATTTCAGCCAGATTTTTTATGACACAGAGAAGAACAAAATACTATACTCCACAGATCAAGTCAGAAAATCTTTGAGGGAACCCAATATGAGTCCCATTCATTATAAGTAGTAGAACTGAACTTTAAAGATTTGTTTCAAGGGCTAGTTAAAAATGAATGCTTTAGTTTTTCTAGATCAGATAATTGTAACTATGAGGACATTCTATATAATCCCAGGTGATGTTTACTAGTGATTTGTGCCAATCACTGTTTATTGTCATGTCAAGATCAGAATATTTTATCTACATATTATCAAAAGCATTGCATTGATGGATTATGAATTAAGCTATCATGACAAAGGTAGCTTTTAAATATTTTTCTGCATATACTGTCATGTCATTAGCAACCTCCTTCCTTTTCAATTTGATAGCTTTTGTGAATTTTTTCTTGCCTAATTTTTCTGAGCAGAACTTCAAGTACTCTAATAAGTGAAATTGGCAAAGTGGGTATCCTTGCATTGTTCCTGATATCAGAGGAAAAGATTTCAGTAATTCATCATTGAGTTTGATGTCAGTGGTGGTTTGTCATAAAAGCTAAAATTATAAAATCATTGGAAGAAGAGATCAGGTGAAAGTTTCACAACATTGGATTTCACAATGTGATCTTGGGTGCAATTCTAAAAGCACCAGCATCAAGCTCAAAATGGTAACTTGGACTGTATAAAGGGCATGATCAACAGAGAAGGCAAACTATATCACAGGAGCAAATATTTCCAAGTCATACATCTGATGAGGGGCTGCAATGTAAAAATTAACCCACCAATCCAGTGGAAAAAAATCAAACAACCCAATTCAGGAATTGGCAAAGGATTTTAATAAACATTTGTCCAAAGAAGAAAATCAAATAGTACACACATGAAAAATACTCTGCATGTTGATCTTTGGGGAAACACAAATCAAAACCACAGTGATATACCACCTCACTTACATTAGGATGGCTACTTAAAAACAGCCTAACAAATTTTAGAAAGGATGTGGGTTGGAACCCTTATATGTGGCTGGTAGGAATGTAAAATGCAGACTGTATGGAAAGTAGAATCACAATTCTTTGAAAACATAGAATTGCTGTATGGCCCATCTTTTGCACACAAGGGAATATGGTCCAAATCATTGATAGCAGTGTCATGAATAATATCTGTACACCCACAATTACTTAAATTTTATTCACAACAGATGAGAGGTGGAGTCAACCAAGGTGTCCATAGATGGATGAGCAGATAAACATGATGTAATGTATAAATACAATGGAATAAGTTTCAGCCTTAACAACTATGGAAATTCTGGAATGTGCTAAAAATAGATGGACTTTGAGGACATTATTCTAAATTAGATAAGCCATCATGAAAAAGAGAGATATTGTATGATTCCACTTCTATAAGATACCTGCAATAATTACATTTATAGATAGAAAAGTACAATGATAGTTGACATGAACTAGGGGAGGGAGGATTGGGGAGTTGTTGCTTCATGGGTATGAAGCTCTAGTTTTCAAGAAGAAATGTTTAGAAGAATGTGTGTACAACCATATGAATATACTTAATATTAATAAAATGTACATTTATCTTTTTTTAATGATATTGGGGTTTTAACACTGGAACTTGTGCTTACTCATTTAAGGCTCTACCATTTGAGGCATGCTTTCAGACCTGAAATGTACACTCAGAAACAATTCAGTTCATAAACTTTGTTGTGTACATTTTGCTCCAACCTAAAATATTTAAATATATTTGCTCTAATTTATTAATGTAGTCAAATTTCAAAATGAAAAATTCATGTATTTTACAGTTGTTTAAAAAATCTTTTCAATAATAACAAAGAGGATTTATGCTGTGTAGTAAAACATAACACTAAAGTAATATGCTGATTCATTAATGACTTTTAATGATTTCTATAGTTCTTTATAAATAAAACACACCTTATGGTAAAATGTTAACATCTTAGATTTATTTACATCTCGATAAAGTTTGTTTTTAAATAGCTAATTTTCAAGTAATTCATATTAATATAACTTATTTCTGTTTCCAATATTGACTAGAATTTTAACAAATTACTTCCCTTGTATCAGCATATCACACAGTAATACTTGGGAGGTTAAATATGCATAAAACTTAATGTACTAACTCATGGATTTGAAAGTGCTTACACAAACTCTTGCTCTCACATACACATTCACTTAGTAATTTATGAAATAATGATTTTCTTGAGGTGTATGTGACTTTACATAAAGACATGCAATCTCAGTTTAAAGTACTTTTAGGGCTGGTGGAGTGGCTCAAGTGGTAGAGTGCCTGCCTGGCAAGCGTGAAGGGCTGAGTTCAAACCCCAGTACTGCCAAAACAACAACAACAAAAAAAAAACAACAACAACAAAACAAATACCTACATCTAAAAACTGTACTTTAAAGTACTTTTAGGGACTAATTTTGATTGTGGTTGAAATATGCTACCTAGAGATACAGTAGAAATCCCTTTATTTCTATTTCTGTTCCTAATGATCTTTTCTTTACATGCTTTCAATTGATATATAGGTTTGATCTGCTTTTTTCCATAAAACATGTCCTTCTACAAAAGCTCCCCCTCATACAAAAGAGCCTTGAAATATTTTAGAATGAAAAATTGAATGAACTCTGCAATAGAAAATAATCATTGAAAAACAACATGAGATCTCCTCAGGCAATTAGATCAACACTGAAGTTACTTGATATATATTTTATTTTCATAAATTAAAAGTTAGACAAAATTATGTTATTTTGTGAAAGACCATGTACTAAACCCAATTAAAGTACATGTGTGGTGTTATTTTAATTTGAGCAGTAACTTTCTAGTCAATTTACATTATGTCAGCCAATTTTTTCACATAGAACTATTTAGATTTCCTTTTGGTTTATTCTACTGCTATAAAATTATTTCTATGGCAGTTAACTCTATAAATGTCAACTGCCCAATTATAACTTATGTGTTAATTGCCTTTCCTTACTTTTCCATGTCTTTCCTAAACTTCACTCTAAGAAATCATTTGAATTTTTTAAATTTTGAAGTAAAATTTAGGAAAATGTTAATGATGTAGACTAACAGTGATCATTCCATCTATTTAAAGTAATTGAGCATTTTATGAGTGTAGGCCCAAAGATTTATTTTTTTACAAAAAAGAAGCTATGACAGGGAGGCTAATTGCAATTTTCCATAAAAGTATAATCAGTAGTTAATGTTGCTACCTCTAAAATGTGGTCTGTTTGACTTCAGTTTCAGCATTTAATCAGCTTGGTATATTCAGATGCCAGTTTTGAGTCACTGGAAAATGAGATGAAGCAACTTGATCAACCATGGTAATACCACCAGCTCATTGTGAGGTAAATATGTAACCCAGATCTCCTCAACTATGAAATGTACTCAAAATTCTGCTCTTCATTTTGCTTCTCAAATGTAATATGTATTATTTGCCTCCAACAAATTCTGGTGCCTGACTATCCTCAGTCCATGGATTCCCCACCTTTCCAGAATCAATACTAATTATTACAAGTGTGGTGTCACATCACAGACCTCTTGGAGGCTATCAACAATAAATATGATGATGGAATAACAGAAGTGTTCAGAAGAACACTTTTATACAAGTGTTCAGAAGAACACTAAATAGAAGTATCTTCTATTGAGAAGTAATTATAATGAAGAAAATAACATGGCAAAAATAAAAATTATAACTACCCGTTTTCTGTTGTAAAATTAGTCCAGTCATTATGTACAAATAAATACACTCTCATTTGTGAGTAAATTCTTACAATGTACTTAAATCTTATGATTTTTGTGAGCCAACAAATATCTTTCTTTTATCCCTTCACAAATTCAGTATCCAGTAGAAAAATAGACACAGGAGAACACTTGGGAGTTTAAGTAAATTTGGGCTACTATAACAAAATATCATAGTTTGTGTGGCTTATAAACATCATAAGTTTATTTCTCACAGTTCTAGAGGCTGAAAAGTCCAAACCAGGAAACCCAGTATCTAGAGAGAGGCCACATCCTCCTCCCTAGATTGTTTGCTCAAGTGTGTCTTCCCTCACATGGTGGCCTCTTTTGTAAGGGTGCCAATCTCGTTTGTTAGGCTCTACCCTCTTGACCTAATTACCTACTTACAGCCTCACCTCTTAATACCATTACCTTGCTGGTTAGAATTCAACATGTATATCTGGGGGGGACATAACCATCAGTCTATAGCAGATCTTATAGGCTGAAAGAGTAGCATCTCTTTTACTGGTAGGACTGACTTTGAAGCCTTGTTTAGAATTACATTGTCAGTGGGGTCTTCCAACTTGATATTTGCTTTTGGCCCACATTGCATCCTACCCTTATTTTCAGAGTATTCTCAGCCTTCCCTGAATGGACAGCATATTTAAAGAATTGGGAATGTCATTATGGCTTGTAATTATTAAAAGAAATTCCTAAGTTCTTTTTTATGAATCAATCAATTAAATGCAAATCAACATTCCTGAGTTATGTTTTGCGAAGGCATTTCTGTTATATACTTCATATCTTTAGTAAACAATTATTTATTTTTAATTTATAAGAACGTATTACAAAATAAGACTTGAGTAGTCAAAATTATACACTCAAGATCAGTCAACATGAGAATAATTTCAAAATTGGTTTTTAAAATATACTTTATGTTATTTATTAGTATATAGTAGCTGTATAAGCATTATTTTGTGATATTTCTGTATATGTGTACAATGTACCCTCTTTCAGTTCATCCCCTCCATTGTTCACCCTCTTACCCTTTCCCTTTTTAAAATGATTTCTACAAGTTCCAATGTTCCATACTCATACAAAGACAATATTCACCCCTTACCCTCTTCATTTGCCTTCCCTTAGCATGACCTGTTTTAGTTTCCTGTCCTTCATTATTTGTCTGTTTGTTGTCCAGTGGGATTTTCCCTTGATATTGTACATTGTAAATTTATTTTATTTTTAATAAGCCCTTTCTACTAGACAGACAAAAAATTTTAATATGCAAAGTTACTGGTACACAATCCAATTTTTGGTAATAAATATATAAAATGTGCTAAGCTATTTTTATATAACAAGATGTATTAGCACCTCAAGATCTGGGTTTTTGGGGCACCTTGGTCAGCCTTGCCTATTCTTCCATGTATTTAACACTTATCTCTCACTGCTATGTGAGGCTCTGACTTCAGCTATTCTTCACCTGTCAAATCTTATTAAAGAATATGGGTGATTTAGTTTGGATTTCCCCAAAAGGATGAAGAGCCAAAGATCTGGAGATCTTTGTACATCACAGGGAAACTGGAAGGCAAATGTGGGGATGGCAAAAGCTAAAGTTGTTTAGCTAGTGAGGGGGATGGTGAGAGACAAATCAAGATTTTTCCTATCTATACCATTCCCAGGCCTAAGAGTATCAGTTTTGTGCATTATTTGCAATCACTTGGGTTTGGCCTTCAGAGTCAAGGGAAGTAGAGCCATTGGATTTTTGCATAGTGACTTTGACTTACTTTTCTCATATATTGTGGAGCTGCAGTTGACTAGCACCAAGAACCATATCCTCATGAAATCTGCATGAGATTGGTTGAAGTATTTGTGCTTTTGTTTGTATTTATTTCTTTAGCTCTAAGGTAGATATGGCAAAAATTTCCTGTGAAATATAAGAGTGAATATATACTGTTCAGGGAAAAAAATCCTCTGAAATATACCTCTTTTTAAAAAAATCCTTTTAATTGAAAAAATCATTTTTCTATCTTTGTGGGCTGTACAAAAACAGATCTTTGGTTGAATTTCATCTGAGGGCTATAGTTTCCTCTATAAGAAGATGTATTTAGTATTTAGAATCTAGTCATGTGAGAGAGCCTAATTTAGAAGTAATAGCAACTTATTGAACATATTAGTTAGCTTTGCATTACTGAAACAAAATACCTGAGATAGTCAACTTGAGAAAAAAAGGAATGATTTACTTTGGTTCATAATTTCGGAGCTACTGGTCCATGGTCAGTTAACCCCTAGGTTTTGGCACCTGTATGGAAGCTATACGATATGGTGGGGGTACATGGCAAAGGAAGATACTCACTTCATGACAGATGGAAAGTGAAAAGAAAAGAAAAGAAGGAAGAGGATTTCCAATGTCCCCTTTAAGAGCACACACTAGTGACCTAAATCTTCTCACTAGGTCCCATTACTGGGCATAGAACCAGGTTAAGGATCAAGCCTTAAACACATGGGCCTTTGGGAGACATTCCAGATCCAAAATATAACAATGAACTTTTCAGGAATGTAAAATGTCCCCCACTTCCTGAGAGCAGTTGTGTCAAGGAAGGCCTAGGAGGGAGCCGGGAATTTCATCCATGCTGGGCAGTAAGAAGTTCCAGCCCCATCTTATCTATGGAGCTCCTATGAACAGTGAGCAATTTCACTACTCCTTTTGCCACAGGGATCCCCTCTCCTCCTGAGAGGTGGTGTCAGAGAAGACTAAGTGGACAGTCAGGACTTTCACCTAACTCCCATGTGGATTTGATGCAGGCCACATTGGGAGAAGTAACTGGAGCCCTCCCACCTGGCAGGGATGAGGCTGTGCCCTCTATTCTCCTCCAGAACAGAGTCAAAGCCAACTGCAATGGGTATGAATGAGACTCACAGTCTCATAAACAATATCCAGGAATGTCCAGATACCCTTGAGAAAACCACTTGCCATACCACAGCCAGAAAAATCGTGTTGTGAATAAGAAAAGACCATCAACAGAGATCAACTCTGGGATGACACTGATGATGGAATCCTCAATGATTTTTAACTCATAAAAATACTCCAATGAAAATTAAAAAGGAGCAGGGAGCAAATGAAAAATAGAAAGTCCTGGTGAAAAAATAGAACATTACAGCTAAGAAATGTAAGACAGATGGACAAACCATGGACATTTTATTATTTAAAAAGCACTATAATCAAATAAGCAAATAACTGTAATGGATGCACTGAACAGGAGAATGCAAAACACAGATTAATGTATCACTGAATGTGAAAACAGAAATTACCCCATTTGAACAAAAGAAAGGAAAGACACTTTCAAAAATGATATGAGTATAGCTTTGTTATAGGTAGAATATGACAAAGGACCTTTGGAGTCCCCAAAAAAAGAGAATCACAAATGGGTATGATTGGAAACATAATAAAAAATGGGTGAAAATGTTTCAAAGTTGACAAAAGTCATTGAACATCAAATTGAATAAACTGAGCATAATGCAAACAGGAAAACTCCAAATAAATATATTCCAACACACATCATATTCTAACTTCTGAACAGTAGATACTACAAACCTTGAAAAGAGCATGAAAAACAAGCCAGCTTACCTGTAGAGGAAATAACTCAAATGACAGTGGGTTTCTCACTAAAAACTCTACAGGCCAAAAATAATCCAAGTACTGAGAGAAAAGAAATGTCAACTCAGAAATTACATCTAGTGAAGACACCCTTCAGAAATGATGGAGAAATCAAAAACTCTGAGATGACATAACTCTAAGGGAATTTGTCATTGAAGATCCAGTCTGCAGAACAGCTAAAAGAATTTCCCAAAGAAAAAGTTAAACTAAATGAAAAATCTCAAAATATTGTCAAGTTGTAATAAATGATGGAAAGAGCAAAGATTTACAATTTATTCATATTAAATATAATAGACGGCAGGTTTCTCCTTGAGTTTTCTTAAGAAATAAAAGCACTTCACACTGGTTAGAACAGCTCCAGTTAAAAATGGTGACAATACAAAATATTCATGGTTATACAGAGAAAATGAATCAATATCTAGCAATTCAAAAACCAGTTTTACAGTTTCTTAAGGAAAAAAAACTTAAAACATATGTAAAAAAACAAAAAAACCCTGATCAAAAGGCTCAGTAGTAACTCTCCAGGGCATTTATCTCAGAAAAATGAACACGTTTATTCCAAACATAACTGTGCATGATTGTTCATAAGTATCTTTATTTATAATAACTCCAAACTGAAAATAACTATAATATGTATTGTAGAATTATGACTCTTATGTGTAACTAAATACCAAGAAATGCATTTACGTCAGATATTACCAAGTGTTGCACAGTATGTGGAAACACTGAAGCTTCAGAAATTACTGGTGGTAACAAAGAAACAGCAGCACTTTATTTGCTATGTACTGAATATCGATCCCTGTCTCTTTCCCAAATTTGTATGGTGAAGCCCTATTCCCCAATGTGATGACATTTGAGGTGGGGCCTTTGGGAGGTGACCATAGTTATAAGAAATCATAAGGCTAGAGTCCCTGTGATAGAGTTAGTGGCTTTATAAGAAGAGGAAAACCCAAGAGCCCTTTCTCCCATGTGAGGACACAAGACAGCCATTATCTGCAACCCAGACACCACTTACACCAGCACCTTGGGCTTCAAAGCTTCCAGAACTGTGAGGAATAAATGTTGTTTAAGCCATGTATTCTGTGGCATTTTGTTATGGCAGCATTTACTGACTAAGTTGTTAGTTAAGTGATAAACACATATTTTAATGAGAAATGTTCTATTTCAATAAGGAAGTAAGAATGCCTACCATGAACAGAACTAGGTTTTGATTTGCACAAAGGTGACTGAAAGTATTACAGAAAAAGGGGATAGCAGGGAGGGAAGACAGCAAGAGCTAGTATAAAGTCAGGGAAATAAAAAACTACAAAAATGTGAGGGGAATGTTCCATGTGGGAGCCATGTGTGTTTGCCTATTGCTGCTTCCCAACACTAGATCTGATTTGCCAAAGAGACTGTTATATGGGCTGATCTTCAGGAGTTGGTTGGAACAAACAATAAACGCTTTTGATAGTTTTTAGTGTTCTTAGACAGACACTTAAGGAATGTTGGGAAATCCTTGCAGTGTGCCTGGTGATGTAGAAATGTTAGTGTTTATTCAGTCTTTATAAAGCAAGACAGAAGCCTAGTCTAGAAGAGCACTCAGAATCTGTCAATGACAGGAAACAGTGCAGTCACAGATTTCTGAAAAGTTAAGGATAGGGTCACCTTGTGACCCAGCACTGAAACTCTCAGGTATGTGCTTCTATCTATATTTGTGTTTGTTCCTGTATCAGTGTCTATATTCATATCCAGCAAGCAATTGATTAGATAGATAGATAGATACAGACAGACACATCAGGAGAAATGAAAATGTAGTTCCCTTACAAAATTTGTCCCTGAATGTTTCTAATAATATTATCATCATAATAGCCAAGATATAGAAACATCACAAATATCCATCGACTGATTAAAAGAGAAACAAAACATGGTTGATACACACAATGGTGTTTTGGGGAATAAAAAGGAAATAATAGAATGGACATTTAGAAAGTATTAACTTTCTTTAAAAGATTGGGAGAGTAGTAACACTAGATTGTGTGTTTTGTAACACAATGAGCAATAGTGTTAGAAAGGCCAGAAAGAGAGAAATGGAAGCACACTGTCATTAGGTTTTCATATAATTGTGAAGTCGTAATGTCACTGAGTGTCAGACTGTAATAAGGTAAATGTATGTATTATAAGTAATAAATCACATTTAAGGTAAATTAATAAAGTGTTATAGTTAATAAGTCAATGAAATTAAACAGAAAATAGCAAAAATGAAATCATGAGACTTATTCAATTAATCCAGATGAAGGTAGACAGAGAGGGACATTGAAAAAAGAAAAAAATGGGTGAAGTGAAAAGAAATAGTGAGACATAAAAATAATTGTATTATGTTTAAATTTTCTAAATATCCCAACTAAAACAGAAAAGTAGCAAGTTTGGATAAAATGCTAAGCTGCCACCATGTGCTACCTACAAAGTAATCATTTTAGATACAAAGACAAAGAAAGATTCAAAAAAAAAGGATAATAACATATATCACCCTCATATAAAAAGCTGCAGTTACTATATTAATATGAAAGAAGTAGATTTAAGAGGACAAATATTACCAACACTAAAGAGGGTCATCTTATAATCTTGTAAGTATAAATTAATCAGTGGGCAATAACAACAAAAAAGTTAAAATCATAAAGTCAAAGAAAGAGTATTGGAATAATTGCTGTATAATTCCATCTGGATGCAATTCAAGAAAATGTGAGCTATCAGTATTGATCAGTGACTGCCTAGGGATGGGATGTGAGGAAGGGGAGATGAAAGTTAGTAAAAGACACAAGGAAGTATTTGAAGTGGCCTTAGTGATGGCTTCACAGTTATATTCACATGCCCAAACTTACGAAAATGTATACTTTGCATGCAAAATTCTTTGTATGGACATTATATCTCAATAAAACTATTGAAAATGTAATTAACAGAAAGGTGAATCTATGATTTACGATCATAGACTGTGTCTTCATTATTTGTCTTACCTGATGAGCTTGTACTGCTGCATCAATCCATTTTACTGCTTTATCAATTCTGTGTGTCCCAAATTCTTTCCATCACTGCCCAATGACACTATTGGCCAAAGAGAGGCCTGGCTTGTGGGGACCTGATTCAGTGTCATTTCCTAGTTTATAGAATGAAGGTAATAAGAATTTAACAATGCTCATTTTCATACGCTTTCAGGATTCCTGGGCTAGGTGATAGCTAATATATGTACAATGCTTCAAACAATGACTTACAGAGAGGTATCAAAAACATTTTTGTATTTTATTTTAATGTTGCAATTCAAACAGAAAACATCTGCTTCTCTTTGCATCAGAACTCATTCTTCAGCCCCCCATTCCCATGCTCCTCTCCATGCTCCTCATGTTAGCCAGAATTTGTCCCAATCACCCCAACACTATACTTCACTGGGATCTCTGCTTGCCAAGGTCACCAATGACTTCCAACTTTCCAGATTTCTTGGTTGTTCCTTAATCCTTAAGCTTGTATCTCAAAGGCAGTGATGGCTGTGATCACTTCCTCTTTATGGCCCACTCTCATTTTTCTTCTTTACCCATTGATTTGACTCTCTACTCAGTTTACAGCTTCTGTTTCCGACCTCTAAAGTTTGAAGTCTCCTAGCATCAGGATTGGCTCCACCTGTCCTCTGCTCAGATTCACTTACCAGGTGTTCTCAATGGCCTCAGAACTCACCATGACTAAGGAATTCCATTACATCTCCAAGTATGGCATTGCCTATGAGCCTAGAACTTATATTGAAGCCTAGTCAAATTTTACCTCAGAAGTTTATTAGACACCTAAAGCACACACATTGAAAAGATCTCTCCTTACCTGTCTCATCCTCATCATTTCCTATATCCAGGAAAGACTTCAGAGGTTATTGGCATTTATACAGCTTCTCTTTGGTTTTCTTGCTTCACTGGCATTTCCCTATGTCTGCTCTTCACATGTCAGTCAGAGGTTGGTTTCCTAATTCATAATTGCTCATACTTTAAAACCTTTATTGCACAGTAACACTGAGGATTATCTTCCTTAGTTACCTTCCTGACCATACTTCTACACTTTTCCCTTCATTCTTTACCCTCATGGCAACCTGAGCTCTCTACTGCTCTTTCAGGACAACACATCCTACCTCAGGTCCTTTGCACATGCTATTTCAACTGCATTGAACACTGTCTCCCAGATATTGTGTGGCTATCTTCTTTACCAACCCTTCACAAAAATAACTTCATTGCCAATCACTATAAACAGTAAAAACTCCTGGAAGGGGTAGTTTCAAGTGTGATATATTTGATACATTATAAGAACTTTTGTAAATGCCCAATATATCCCCACCCTGTACAACAAAAAATTCTTTTTAATAACAGAAAATACCAACCGCTGCCACATTTCCCTGTCTCTGGTTTACATTTTTTCAGTGGACTTTAAGTATTTGACAGCATACTATATTTGCACTTATTTAATTTCAGTGTTCGTGTAACTTCATCAGATTGTAAATTGTATCTTTCTACTATTGAAAAAGTAATGATTTTCAACTTAATTTTATACTGAAATTATTTTCAATACTAGCTAATTTTTTAAGAAAGCATGAATGTAACTTTGTTTAAAAATTTGGTTAAGAAAAAACTATAATAATCCCAGCAGATGTGAATTCTGACTGACCTCACAGAAAACCAGTTGTTAGTTAAAACTAAGAGCTGAGAGAGTTTGTATCATGCCCCGGTGCTGATAGCTTGTGGAAGATCTGGAATTAAAACTCAGGTTTTCTCCTTCCTAGGTATTCTCATTTTAAATTAATAACCTAGCTTGTTACCTTCCTATATTCCTGTTTTATCTGCCTCCACATGGTGTATTCACTATGTTGTATTTAAGGAATATACAACTATAAGAGTCATAAAACATTTTTTAAACTTCATATTCTAGGAGGAGATGTGAGTAAATTTTTTTCAGCAAGGTACTCATGGAGGGCTTAAAAAGGGAGATGAGTTTGCAGTTGGTTTTGACAAATGTGAAGTCATCAACAGCAGCATTATGCATAAAGGGTTTTCATAAACGTGCTCTAAAATGGTTATTGTGAAAATCAATGCTACATTACTTGAGTAGTATGTTTACAAGGATAGGCAAGGGCCGTAAAGGCAACAGAATCTTTGCATGCAAGTGGGTCAGATTATAAACACTATAGAATGCCCACTAAGGAAATTAGAGTAACTGAAGTCTCCATAGCAGAGCAATGAAATTTAGGGAAAAAGCTAGAGCCATGTGAAAAAGTAATTACTTGGGAGGTAACCTAAGCTCAAAGAGGATCAGCTATCTCTCCCTCTAATTTAACACTACAAATGAGAGCTTCAAATACGAACTAGGACAATGGCCTTGGGCAGCAGACATAGGAGAAGTCTTGAAGTTATGGGGAAGGGTCTATTACCACTCCTGTCTCATTCAGGACATTATTTTTTATAGTTTCTGTAGACAAGGTTGCTAAATGAAGTTCTCATCTGTAAAGGGGGAGTAATAAATGTGAGATAGATCAATGTGTTAATTAAAGAAGTTGCAGAGTTATTAGCGGCTAATGATTAAGTGGATAGATATGAGAGGTGTTTTTTAAATGCTTGTTCTTACCACATGCTATAATTAGAGCTATGAAGTTATTGCAATAAAGGAATGTGTGGATTCGAGAAAACCCAAGAAATAATTATTCTTGTACAAACTGTTTGAGAAAGAACTGAGGGGCAGACAAGGAAATTGAGCAAGTGGAGAAGAAAATGTCCCCCTTATTACTGATGAAGTTGTTAATAAGTACCTGCTTATCTGAATGTAGACTGTTTGCACAGGAAAGGGTCACCCTGGAAAACCTGAAACACGAAGGAACAAGTCTTTCTTTTCTTCTTTCCATTTATTTTTTATTATCCTTCTCACTGTGGACAGGGGAACCCCCAGACAACAGCAATGTGTACCTGGCAATTCTTCCCCATTCCTCAGCCAGATCAGTCATGGCACGTGGCAGGCAGGAATGAGCGGGCATAAAAGCCACAGTTTTCTAATGCTGCATGTGGAAAGAAACATGTCACTGAGGCACAACTGTGCCTGCCAACACCACCATCTGAGCCTCCTAGAAAACTCAGGATGGACACAATACAAAGGTGGTGCAATATTGTGATGGTGACTCACTGATGGTTATAGTTCACTCTCTGTTCCATGTTGCCATGTATGAAAAGAAATGATGTGGGACTCAGAGATGGAGCACTCGTTTTACATGGAAGAGGTCTTGATTATATCCCTAGCACTGGAAAAAAATAAAAAAGAAAGAAA
Source organism: Castor canadensis (assembly GCF_047511655.1). Taxonomy (NCBI): domain Eukaryota; kingdom Metazoa; phylum Chordata; class Mammalia; order Rodentia; family Castoridae; genus Castor; species Castor canadensis. Next base: position 97,007,408 of record NC_133388.1, on the reverse strand, counting down.
AAGCTAATGCTGGTACATGATATAGCAGACCCAGAAGGAAATCACTATGGTAGTGAAGCAAGTAGTTTATGGAAAGAAGAACAGAGTAATAAGTCATTTCCACAAAGATTCATTTTGGGGTGACAGATATTAGAAGCCAAGATTTGAAAACCAGATGCACCATTGCTCCTGGGGTGTCATCACTTTTGATCTTCTCAGACAGTGGACAGATGGCAAGAAAAATGTGAATGCAGAATAACCTTGAATTCACACATACCTATGATTTTCTGTCTATTTTCTTTCTTTCTAATCTATCTATCATTTATCTATCTATATATCTATCATCTATGATTATCTGTGTATCCATCTATCCTGTTGTGTGTATATTAAGCTAAATTGAACTCATGATTCTAATTCAGAGCCAAAATTGCATTCGTTTTCTTCCCTGCTGATCTATAACCTCTCATTCAAAAAGTGAAAAATGTGCCACCCGTGTATATTGTGCAGTCCCCATATACATGTACAGTGGATTTAAGTCTCCTAACCTATACCCTCCCAGAAAATGCCTTACTAATTACAATACAGTGCATATCAATAGCTTTTTCACCTTTGGTTTTATAGGATCCACTCATTTACAAAGTCACTTATGTAACTTTTTCCTCTGTATCCTCCAGTGAGTTTATGTTGTAGATTTTTAATGCACATGGAATTTTTATCACAGTCCACCATTAATATATTTTATAAATTTTATTTTATAAATTTTATTATTCACTTTTTTGCTATGAATTTGTATGGATTTTTGTAAATGAATAGGATTATGTACCCATTTCTGTAATATTTATAAAGAATAATTTTTCTCAGCCTAAAATGTTATACACATGTCACGTATTCAAATCTGTCCCCTCCTGAAACCCCTGGAAACCACTGAGCTTCTTTTCCATCCATCTTAATACTTTTTCTTTGTAACAGAGCATCCTGTAAATAAGATAGTACAGTGCCTCATGCTATCCTTGCACAATTCTCTTGCAAACTGGCTTTTGTAGTTTTCAATGCTTGTTAAAATTCATCCAGTTCTCTTCTTGAATAGATAGTTAATTCCCTGATATGGCTAGATAGAACTAGTGTACTGAAGAAGCACAGTTTATCCTATAATTTTTTTGAAGGATATTTTGTTTTCTTCTAATTTGAGAAAAATTGTGAATAAATTAGATACATAAAAATTGTTGCTAAATCTATTATAGATGTTTGAGTACCATTATTTATATTAGCAAAATTTGAAAATCAATTGAGTAACTAGGAATTCAAATAGTGAATCACATTCTGAAACTATTCTTTGCTTTATAAGAAATTCTCAAAACCTTTTACAAAGTGTTCAGAACAACTTGCATTCTCACTGTATTGCTGGCGAGTATTTCTAATATTCTGGAGAGTAACCAGCAATTCTACTGTCAGTTTTCTGTATTCTAATAGGGTATATGGTGACATCTCATTGTTTGTTTAATTAGAATTTTCTTCATGATGAATTACACTGTGAGCCATTCCATATGCCTTATTGCCATTTATATATTTTTCCTTTTGGTGAGGTATCTGCTCACATCTTTTGCCCATTAAGTAGTGGATTTGTATTCCTGATGGTGAGCTTTGAGAAATTTTTGTACAGTTTGGAGTAAAATTATTTTATTAGATGTGTGATTTTCAAGCATAGTCTGTGGTATATCTCTTTATTCTTTTTAGTGGAACAAAGCATAGAGACTATTTAAACTTTCTTCTATCATAGATACAGTTGTTAGCATGAGAGATAATCCCATAGCTTCAAAATATCCAAATTGTTGATATCCTTATACTTTGATCCTCATAATAACTGTAGCTTTGCTTTCAACAAAAGATGTTAAGTGATTTAAAATTATTTACTATTCCTTCCCTCTCTCTTTCTGAAGATAAATTGTAAAACCTTTACTTTAATTGTTCTGTGATCTACCTTGATCATTTTTAAGGTAAACATATGAGCAAATTTCCTTTTAGTTATCCTTCCAAACACTCTAAATATTTTCTATTGTGACAAATTGTGCATATGTCTTTTTAAAAAGTCACAGATACAAATATGAAGATAATGGAATAAACTCTTATTATTATGTATTTGCAATCATTACAAAAGATTATAAACATATTCATTGAAACTTGTAGAATTGTTTTCAGAAGATAGACTGCAGTACTTAATTAAATGAAGGAGAAAGCACCTATATTCTTCTGTGGATTCTGTCTGGCTCTAGGAACTCAACTAATATAAGAGCTGACACAGACGTAGTTTTCTGATGTTTACATGGACCTCAGGAACTTCATAAAAGAGTGAAGTTTGAAGAAATGACCTTTTACACTTTTTAGACAAAAATTGACTATACATAAGGGTTTGTCTCTGGACTGAAAAATCTTTGTTACTGATCATCATGTCTGTCCTCATGCCTATACCATGTACTATGCTCTCTTCATTCTTACAGCTTCATAATAGTAGAAGGAAAGTGGATATGCCTGTCTCGTTTCTGATATAGTGTACTATTACAATTCCCTCATTTACTCTTGCTTATATATCAGCTTATTGACTGCCTTTGGAATTAAAAATCAAGATTTCAGCCCCAGTCAATATACATCAAGATAATATCATCTTACTTTAAATAATATATAAAAGTTTTGCTCCATTATAGGTTTGTTTCTTACTCTCTCACTATTGCTCTTTTATTTATACAAACTAAATATAAGACAATCAATAGAAATTTATATTTATAATTTTTGTTGCCTTACATGAGTTAGGAGAAGAAAAGTATTACAATCCAAAATGTGCTTATACTGCCTTATGTTTACCCATTGTTACCTTCACTAGTGCCTTTTATTCCTTAATTCAGATTAGAGTTATTCCCTAATGTGTTTTTATTTCAGCCTGAAAAATCTCCTTTAGTATTTTTTGCAAGGCAATTATGCTAGAAATGAACAATCTGTTTAAGTTTATCAGGGAATGTCTTAATTTCTTCATTTGGAAAAATAATTTTTCAGGATAGAGAATTACAGGTGTTCTTCAACTAATCATTTTTTAGACACAGAATTCTTGCTTCTTCCTTCTACCACTTACTATAGTCCTTGATTGCTTTAGGAATTAGTCATTTAACAACATGTCCCTCTCAGCTGGAGTTATTTGGTCCCAAAAACTAATTTGAAATACTAATTTCACAATATTTTTCACAGACCATACAAAGTCTATATCAGGTAGATACAGAGGAGAAAAGTTAATTATATATAATTTATGTCATGAGATACTAGGGCTTAATTTACTTGCCAGACCCCATTGAGAAAGGCCCACAAATTGTATATCAGAAGTTTGGGCATATGCTATGTGAACATAGACTTGCTTATCAATGTAGCTTTAGTGCCTAAGATAGTATGTGGTTCATACAAGATGTTAAAAAAATACTTTTCTGGATTCATGTATATTTAGACTTGTTTTAGTTTATATTCATTTTAACTGCACAAAAATAGTTATTGTAAGTAAAAATGGGTGGTTTTCAAGAATAATAAAAAAGAGAGGGAGCATTAATATCAGAATAGAAGTATAAAAAGTAACCTCATATAATTATTTATGGTGGACACTGCTGATCCCTGATCAATACCCATCCCTCTTTCTTACTAACTGAATATAGATTTTGTCTGAGTCAGCACTTTGCAGATAAAGTCAAGCATGTTACATATTCCAGGCCATGATCTGCTAGTAGAAAGTTATAGTGTGTCCAGGAAGGCAGTTCCTTGACCAGTAAAAGGAGAAGGCTCAGTCAGCATAAGCTAGGAGAAGGCTCAGTTATCACAGGCTTTATATCTTGTTCTTGCTCTTGCCTTCTCTTCATTGCTTAATTCATAATGCAGATGAATTAAAAGAGCAAAAAACACAAAGGAGAAGGGCTGCTGACACCTTATATGTTGTATACTTTAGGTCTTTTGTCACAGTGATAGAAAGCTGACTAACAAGATGCTAAGGAAAAATATACATGGAACTAATAGGATTTGTGGAACATCTCTTCAGTATTTCCATGCAAAATAGTGAAATACAGCAATTAAAAGACTGGGTGATTAGACACACAAATCATTATGGAATAAAGGTCACTCCACTCATTTGAACACCAAAGACCAGCAAAGCTTATGACTGAGAAGGAGATAATCATGGAACATCTAATGAGAAAAGGAAGCTGTAGGGCTCAAGTACCATGCTGGATCAATTGAAGACTCCTGTTGTGCTACAAATTTTTCCTGGATGTTATATATGTGCTTACCAGTGTATGAAGCCATTTCCCTTCCCCCTCTCTCTAATGTTTACTTTAATTCTGAGTTGTTGAAGTGTAATTTTGAAATCTTGTCTTTAAGTGATAGAATATTCATGGGAAGTGTGGCTAAATGAATATGTAACACAGTCAGATAGATATAATGAAGCTTGGGACTGTGCTTGTCATTTTTGGAAAAATACTGAAACTTTACTTGTTTTGACAGCTATATATTCTTAGGAACCAACTTGAGGTCTTGTTATTGTACAGAAGTTTAATCTGTGTAGCAGGGTGTGAATAGAAATTGATTGGACTATGCCAGTAGCCAGTACATGGTACTTAATTTCCACATCTATTTTTCATTAGATTTTCATTGCAATGATAGACTAAAAGATTTCTTCTTGGAGGAAGCATGGTTTACAATTGAAAGGATGATTACAACATTGAAAGAAAAAAATCTTTTCTTTTTAACTCTGCTGTGCTTCTGTTTGGTTGCTACCAGGGGCTGCTGCATGGTTTCTGGAGACTACTATTTGGGGATTTCAAAGACATGGGTGCTTTATGCCAGTTTTGCTCATAGTCCTAGCCCTGGCCTGTGGACTGCCTCACTGTATCTCTGCCAACAGAGAACCACACTCACCAGGTCTTGTGTCCCCTGGTCTGAATGGCAGTTGCCCTTATTCTGACCCTATATGTGCTCACCTGCCCCATCTTCAGATCACCTGTACCCAATAATTTTTTTTGATGAGTTTCCTGATAGTAATCACAATCAGGAAGCTAGTGACTTGCTACCCACTAGCTTCACAACCATGAATGAGCCCTGGCTTGGTGCTAGAGTTTGTTTTAGAAATGTTCCCCAAAGGCCCACGTGTTAAAGCTTGGTCCCCAGTGTGGCACTATTGGGAAATGCTGGAAAGAATAAGAGAAAGGACCTAATGAGACATTTTAGGTGACATGCCTTCAAAGATACTATGCAATGCTTATCTTTTCCTCTCTCTCTTTTGTTTCTGGTCATGAGATGAATGGGTTTAACTCCAGCCATAATGTGCCATTGGCTCAAAACAATACACCCCACAGCCCATGGTCTGAAACCTCCAAAACTGTAAGTCAGAAAAATTCTTTCCTATTTTTCAGTTGATTATTTCAAGTCTTTTGTTGCAGTGACAGAAAGAAAACACACATACTCAAGCCTCCCAGTGACACACTTGACAATGAAATATAACTACATTAGGATTTGACTCTCAGCAATCTGACTTATGGAGATTTCACCATTTTGTGTGATGCTTCCTAGAAACTAGCCATGGAAAATAGGAATGCACAGGCTGCATTTAAAAAGCAGATGGTGTATGAGGCAGAAAGTCCTGCAAATAAATTTCAATATTATGTGATAATCATTGTGGCATATGAATAACCCAGTATATATAAGCACATTGGAGGTTACTAAGCTAGTCTGGGAGTTCAGAATGAGAAAATACCTGTGTCAAACCTTAACGGATGAGGGAAATATTTAAATGATCCAGTTAGAAAAGGAGACATCAAATATAAAGGAACGCATTGATTCATTCATTCAACAAATACGCATGCGGTCTCTGACTTACAATGGTTCTACTTCAGATTTTTGGCTTTGTGAAGGTAGAAATACTAGAGTATACATTCTGCCTTTAGGAGGATCAACCTTCAGCTAAAGATTACAAGTACTGCAAAGGTGCTGGAGGCTGTGCTTTGTCACTACTTAACCCACTACATAGATGGTCTGCAATTCACGTTGATCCAATTTACAGCCTTTAAACTAGGAGCAACAGTGATACACATCCAGTAGAAATTATACTCAGGATTTTTGACTTCTGTCTTTGTCCAGGTGTTTAATCCTGTTTTATGATGCTGGTCAGGGACACTGAGCACAGGTCCCAGTCAGCATTGACAATCTGAAATGCACTGTGTTGCTAAGATACTGCCATGTGCCCTAGGTTTGGAAGAGTACACAAATTTTCCACATAGGATTTTTTCATTTTATGATTGGTAATCAGATATAACCCCACTGTAAATCCACGAGCACTTGTATTTTCCTACCCTATCATAAGCTTATCCTAAGGTTAAGGATATCCAATGAAGAGAATAAAGAAGTGAAGAAAGTTTGGTGCTGGTGGCACATGCCTGTAATCTTATCTACTTGGAAAGCAGAGATCTGGAGGATTCAAGTCAACTAAGCCAAAAAACAAAAGTTCAAGATACTCCCATCTCAACAGATAAATGAGACCTGTCATCCCAGCTAAGGTGAGAAGCTTAAAATAAGAAGATAATGGTCTAGGTAGGCCTGGGAAAAATGTGATACCTTATTTCTAAAAGAATCAGAAGAAAATGGCCAGAGGTATGACTTAAGCAGTAGAGCTCTGACTAGCAGGAACAAGGTCCTGACTTCTGAGGATAGCTGACAGATATTCTTCTCAAACCTACACAAATAGAAATAAATTGGCACAGACAGCATTTAAGAAAGCTTGAATTAATAATGTTCCATACTGGGGAACCCTAAGTGGAGTTAGTCATGTAGCTGGTTTCCCAGCTGATCCCTTCCTTATACTCCAGTGCTTTCCATTTCTTCTTCTATGGAGAGAAGGCAATAGAATCAAAATCCTCTTTGTTTGACTGTTGTTATTTTAAAAAGAAAACACTGTTGGTAAGGGACTCTGCCTGGCATATTTAGTAAACTCTCACCAAGTGTTAACTGTTTTGTTATTGTCAGATGCCAGACAAGGATGCACATTTAGACTCTGCTTACTATCAAAGGAGTGAAAATAGTGTGGTTATTCAAATACTGGATATGTTTCCTCCTCTGTAAGCTAGATACAATACCTGCATCAGAGTATTAAAATAAATATTGAATAAGAAATTTTATGAGATGTATATCTTATCATAGACGTTGCAAGCTTATGCACCATACACACATGTACATGTACATATCATATCTTCTCCACACACATACACGTGTATATGTACTGTGAGACAGCATTCACCATGCCTCTGGCGGTGATGAGAATGTATGTGCACATGCATCTGTGTGAGGGATTGTGTAAGGCAGAAGCCTGGGGTGTCTCAGTGCACAGGAAATGTAGGTCCCTCACACACATATGATTATTGTGTGTTTGATTTTCGATTTGCTCTTGTGCTGTCTACTAGACAGCTAGCGAAATGCCTAAGATTCTTATCACCAATAGACAAAGTTGAAAATTTGCTTCCCAGGCATAAAAGAGGTTAAATAAAGAGCCATCATGGAATGGTAACCAGACATTAGCATGGTGATAAAGTTGAGGATATGGAGCTATCATTAGGGTTCTTTATGTGTCAGTGTTCCTAGTTCAGGAGATACATGTTACTCTCATGTTCTTCCTTTCCCACAAATTGTATCAAAACTGCTTGAATGAGAGCCATCACCAGCAGTAAGACTGGAATTATTCTCTTTCCAAACAATGTTACAGAACTCCGGCCATGTCAGTTGGTCATGATTTATAATGATGAAATGTTATCAGCACAGAAAGAAACCTTCCTTAAGTGTGCACTGACTATCGTGTCCCATGTTCCACGCTTTCAGTTATTTTGGATTATGGGAAATTGATGAGCCAGCACCTACCATGCACATTCCTCCATGTCACTGTGAAAAGTCAATGTTTAGAAAGGAAGGGTGAAGTTACTTGGTGACAATGTTTAAGTCTCTCTCTTTTGTTCAGATTGTTGCAAAGCACAGGTGGAATTACAAAACCACAAGAGTTTCCTCAAATTCTCAACAAAACACTTTGCATGGCAGATGGAAATGTGCTACCAGAGGAGCGTGAGTCCTAGCACAGAGTGGGGCATTCTGATATTGAATGAAAGAAACATAATTACATGCACTTTGTTATATTTCATAAATGAGATGGGACCAATGTAGTTTTTAAAGTGCTTTAAAGATTTATGTAATATATATTCCACTGTTTCTTATGAGCTTAAGCACATTGAATTTAAACATCTTTATTTTTTATTGGGTGGGGTAGTACTCCATGTACCTAAAAAGATATATACATAAGTAATAAATTTACCAACTCTGCTTTATTTTCAAATGATAATACATTTTATCTTGTTGATAAGATAATGAAAATAATAATTTACACCCTCTTAAGGGAGCAAGAAGAGACCGGTTGTAGCCATGGCAACCTAGCAATCAGAGCCATTTAACATTATTGATAAAAATACATGCTTCTTAGAAAATTAGAACTACAATTTTATGAAATTATGTAAAATTCTTTCAAGCTTAGACTATCCAACTGGAAAAATAGTAAGGTACTAGTGCTGATTAAATTAATTTTATGTTTTTCCCTCCCTCCCTTGATCTTTCTCACTATGCAGCCCAGGCAGATAACCTGGAACTCTCTATGCAGCACACACTGGCCTCAAACTTGCAATCCTCCTGCCAGAGACTCTTAAGTGCTGAGATTACAGGTGTGCATGACCATGTCCATCTTCCTTATTTATTTTTCATGCTAAAATTGTTATGTGGTTTTCAGAACTGTATTTTGTTGAAATAAAAAATAACTACCATTCTCATTTTCATGTCATATGGTAGCGAAAGTTAAACCTTACACTTGATGACAAAACCATTTCATTAGTGCTGAGAATTACTATCATTACTTTCTCAGCTTGCACCTCAGGCTGCTTTAACAGTCAATTATAATTTGATTGCTTTGTCTCCCATTTGAGGTGAAATAAACCAAGGCTGTGCCAAAAGTATGTTGTTTGTAGCCAAGATCGATACCTTTCAGTGATTTTTTTTTAGCTTAGTTTAAATGTTAAACTTTTTGGTCCTTAGCATATGTTATTCAATTAGTAACAATATTTCCTTATGCTCATTAGAAAAGGAATCTTTGAAAATGAATTTAAAATGTCACATTTTATATAATCCTAAACAAGGCTATAGCTATAGAAATTAATACCATAGTTTTATAAAATAAAATCATGGAAAAATTTCCCATCTTATACTTTTCATCTAATATTGTTATTAACTGCTCCTAACATTCAAATTTTTCCTCCTGTGCTTTTCTCAAGTATTAGTTCGCTTGATTTTATTACAGATCTCCTCAAAATATTACCAAAAATCTGCTCATGTTCACAATATGATAGCCTTTATGATAAATGGGATGCCACTAAGGACTTCTATGGCTGCAGACCTGTTTATAAATGAGTTCTACCTCTGAATCACTGGAAATTCTCCTATAAGAGGAGTTGAAAAGATCTTATGCTATTACAAAATAAAAAGTATCTTCTCATATTTTAAGCTTCATTACCACCCCAATTACTTGTTTGCTTCATCTTGGACAAAGAAAGCATTATTCTCAACTCTAAGAGTGAATTTGTGCAAATTCACCTTCAGTGCCTGTGGTCAACAGAGGATTGAGTAGTCATTCACTGAATAAATGGTGACTGAGCATCTACTGTACATCCAGTAATGGCCAAAGAGACCATTTGCACCCAGATTTGTACATCTTTATTTCTGGAATTCTATGACAAAACATGGAAACAGATGTAAAATTAAGTTCCTTCCTATATTTCTCTCTGTCCTTTCTTCCTTTTTCTCTCCACTTCCATTTACCCTCTCTTGGACCTGGTTTTCCACCCTCTTATGTTTCTCATTACATTTTTGTATATTCCATTTGTTAAAAATCTAGTAATGAATAAGAATGATAAAGCTAGTAAATTATTCATTTTAAGCATATAAGAAATACATAATTATACCAATGCAATGCTACTCTGCCCCAAATAAGTTGAAATTCTGTCATTTGGTGAAAATGGATGCAATTAGTGATTATTTTCTCTGTTAGCTGATATGCAAGCTACAGTAGGACAACTACTGAGGCTTGGGCTACAGCACAAATGGTAAAGCACCTGCCTGGTAAGCATTAAGTTTTGAGTTCAAACCTCAACACAACTACTACCACAAAAAAATAAAGAACAAATACAGCATAATTTGAAACATATATGGAATCTACAAATAGTAATCTCATAGAAGTTCAGGGTAGAAAGTGGTTCCCAGAGGCTGGGGAAAATGTAGAGTGTGTGTGAGAAAGATTAATCAATAGGTACTAAGATACAGTTACATAGGGGTAGTCCTGAAAGTAGGTGGAATGGAGAATTCTCCATAAATTTGCTTGCAATGTAAGAAAAGGTACAAAGAGTGAAGTTAAGAGAGGAGATAAGGACAGAATGGACCCTTCATCAGTCTGAAAGCTCTTTTCCTCTATTGGCATAGGCTCTGCTTAGTGGCTTGTTAATGAGTCTTAAATGTTAGAGACCAGCCCATTAATTCAGAAGAGGAATATAGAAGGACTGGCAGTGGCAATAGAAGTACCTGTTGTCTGACTTCCTGACCATCTCAGTTTCTTTTTTTTTTCATTTTTCTTTTATTATTCATATGTGCATACAAGGCTTGGTTCATTTCTCCCCCCTGCCCCCACCTCCTCCCTTACCACCCACTCTGCCCCCTTCCTCTCCCCCCTATTAATACCAAGCAGAAACTATTTTGCCCTTATTTCTAATTTTGTTGTAGAGAGAGTATAAGCAATAATAGGAAGGAGCAAGCATTTTTGCTGGTTGAGATAAGAATAGCTATACAGGGCATTGACTCACATTGATTTCCTGGGTGTGGGTGTTACCTTCTAGGTTAATTCTTTTTGATCTAACCTTTTCTCTAGTACCTGTTCTCCTTTTCCTATTGGCCTCAGTTGCTTTAACGTATTTGCTTTAGTTTCTCTGTGTTAAGGGCAATAAATGCTAGCTAGTTTTTTAGGTGTCTTACCTATCCTCACCCCTCCCTTGTGTGCTCTCGCTTTTATCATGTGCAATTGTCATAGTCCAATCCCCTTGTTGTGTTTGCCCTTGATCTAATGTCCACATAGGAGGGAGAACATATGATTTTTGGTCTTTTGGGCCAGGCTAACCTCACTCAGAATGATGTTCTCCAATTCCATCCATTTACCAGCGAATGATAACATTTCGTTCTTCTTCATGGCTGCATAAAATTCCATTGTGTATAGATACCACATTTTCTTAATCCATTCGTCAGTGCTGGGGCATCTTGGCTGTTTCCATAACTTGGCTATTGTGAATAGTGCCGCAATAAACATGGATGTGCAGGTGCCTCTGGAGTAACAGTCTTTTGGGTATATCCCCAAGAGTGGTATTGCTGGATCAAATGGTAGATCGATGTCCAGCTTTTTAAGTAGCCTCCAAATTTTTTTCCAGAGTGGTTGTACTAGTCTACATTCCCACCAACAGTGTAAGAGGGTTCCTTTTTCCCCGCATCCTCACCAACACCTGTTGTTGGCGGTGTTGCTGATGATGGCTATTCTAACAGGGGTGAGGTGGAATCTTAGCCTGGTTTTAATTTGCATTTCCTTTATTGCTAGAGATGGTGAGCATTTTTTCATGTGTTTTCTGGCCATTTGAATTTCTTCTTTTGAGAAAGTTCTGTTTAGTTCACGTGCCCATTTCTTTATTGGTTCATTAGTTTTGGGAGAATTTAGGTTTTTAAGTTCCCTGTATATTCTGGTTATCAGTCCTTTGTCCGATGTATACTTGGCAAATATTTTCTTCCACTCTGTGGGTGTTCTCTTCAGTTTAGAGACCATTTCTTTTGATGAACAGAAGCTTTTTAGTTCTATGAGGTCCCATTTATCTATGCTATCTCTTAGTTGCTGTGCTGCTGGGGTTTCATTGAGAAAGTTCTTACCTATACCTACTAACTCCAGAGTATTTCCTACTCTTTCTTGTATCAACTTAAGAGTTTGGGGTCTGATATTAAGATCCTTGATCCATTTTGAGTTAATCTTGGTGTAGGGTTATATACATGGATCTAGTTTCAGTTTTTTTGCAGACTGCTAACCAGTTTTCCCAGCAGTTTTTGTTGAAGAGGCTGCTATTTTTCCATCGTATATTTTTAGCTCCTTTGTCAAAGATAAGTTGGTTATAGTTGTGTGGCTTCATAGCTGGGTCCTCTATTCTGTTCCACTGGTCTTCATGTCTGTTTTTGTGCCAGTACCATGCTGTTTTTATTGTTATTGCTTTGTAATATAGTTTGAAGTCAGGTATTGTGATACCTCCTGCATTGTTCTTTTGACTGAGTATTGCCTTGGCTATTCGTGGCCTCTTGTGTTTCCATATAAATTTAACAGTAGATTTTTCAATCTCTTTAATGAATGCCATTGGAATTTTGATGGGAATTGCATTAAACATGTAGATTACTTTTGGGAGTATCGACATTTTTACTATGTTGATTCTACCAATCCATGAGCATGGGAGATCTCTCCACTTTCTATAGTCTTCCTCAATCTCTTTCTTCAGAAGTGTATAGTTTTCCTTGTACAGGTATTCACATCTTTTGTTAGATTTACACCTAGGTATTTGATTTTTTTTGAGGCTATTATAAATGGAATTGTTTTCATACATTCTTTTTCAGTTTGCTCATTGTTAGTGTATAGAAATGCTAATGATTTTTCTATGTTGATTTTATATCCTGCTACCTTGCTATAGCTATTGATGATGTCTAGAAGCTTCTGAGTAGAGTTTTTTGGGTCTTTAAGGTATAGGATCATGTCATCTGCAAATAGGGATATTTTGACAGTTTCTTTACCTATTTGTATTCCTTTTATTCCTTCTTCTTGCCTAATTGCTCTGGCTAGGAATTCCAGTACTATGCTGAATAGGAGTGGAGATAGTGGGCATCCTTGTCTGGTTCCTGATTTTAGAGGGACCATCTCAGTTTCTAGTACTGAGAAACATCAGCCCAGGCAGGCAGTGTCTGCTGAGAACAGGCTCCCTTCATTTGAGCCTTTAAAAGGAGTGGACACAGTTAATGAGCTCTACTTATGAAAAGAACATGTAAAAACTAGGTATTGATTATAAGATTATGAATTTACAATCTCTTGCAAGGCTGCCCCTTTTTTATTTTAAAAATGTTAACATAATTGCCACCTGAAGATCTTTTTAGCATTCAGACTTTGCAAAATTTACGCACATGGTTGCCTTACATCCTCAGAATATCATTTAAATCAGATTTCCTACATTCACTGCTCCCTGTGTGGAAATGAAAATGCGCCCAAAATTACTTTTCCTAATGGCTACTCACTTTAGGGTAAGATTACATATTCTCAATGCTACTATAGCTTGAATTTCTTCTGATTCCTTGTAATTCCCAATTACTTTCAAACCTTACGCACCCCATAGGCAATTGGTTGTGGCCATGCCCATTTTAACCTTACCAACTCAGGATCAGCAGTAATCTATTTATGGGCAACATTAAAAGTGACAGAGATTTTACTTTTAAATCTCTCAAAAACTGTGAATTTCATCAGGACCTGTTGTTTTATTTGCCAAGGCATACATGTGTCTGTGTCATTGTGTTCACCTTTCTACCTTAAGTACATCAGGTGGTTTTTTTTTTGATGGAGTTAGGTTTAAACTAATTAATAATTGTTTCCAAGTGATAGCCAACTTATGCACTTTACAAATCTTTGAAGAGTTTATATTGCCATAGGTTGAGAAATGGAACACAAAATCTGACTTTAAACATTTTTGATGTGTCATTAGGTCACTATTAATACCAGGGTAAGCACTGTAATCATTCTTCATGGTGTGTCAGAAAGTGTAAAATTTTTTTGTATTAAATGGTCAAATCACCTGAGGAGGAAAATTGGTAATTACAGCTAAATATTTATTAAAACTGCAAAAACTAGAAAATGAATCATTTCATCTATATGAAAATAGACGATAAAGTTCAGTGAGTCAAAGACAACTTTTCCAAGGGGACTCTTGAGTAAACCTCTTAATTTTTCCAGTACTGTATTTTGGAGATGTTTTCCTTGTAGGTCAGGGGAGGGAACTCAGAATCATTTTTCTGCCTAAGTAAGTAACCACACAGTATGAACCTATACCCTAATGATGACTGATATTTGTGTTCTCAAATAGTGATACCTGAAATGAGGTAGAAGTATAGGAAAGTACAGCTTGGTCAAGACAGGGTGGAAAGTGACCACATAAAATAGCATGGAAGTCCTGCCCAGCATATTCCCCCTTTTAAGGGACATCTGGTTGGGAACATCCTTAGAGTCCCCTTTTTGTGATTAACTCACTGTTGAGTAGCTATTGAGTTAATCCTCTGCATCATGATGAAAGAGGATGTTTGTGCAGAAGGGAAAGTCCCTGAGTTAGTGCACCTGCAGACAGCTGGAGAACCTGTTCTCAGATGATGTTTTGAGACACCCACAACTTAAAATTCCATATGTATGAACTGTATCTCAGGTATATAATTATAACAGAATGCATTATGAGTAGAAACAATCACAATCAAAAATAAGTTATATAACATCTTCCTATTGATCAAAGTTGTCAATCATATGAGGGATGACTTTCTCTCACAGTTCTGCTTAGTCCCAGCTTAAATTAGATCCTGACAGAAAATTAAGATCCTGACAGAAAATTGCTATTTGAATGTGTTTGCTTGTGTCTATGGGAGTATATTCCACTTCCACTAAATTTATACTTTGCCATTCCGTCTGTGCATTCTGTCCAAATGTCTGTTCAGTTCTCCAAAAACAGGACACACTAACAACCAACAGATGCTCAGATTTATCTGACCAGTTGTTCCATTAGAGATGAAATAAATAGCCAATAGGACCAAACCAGAAAATGAGCTACACATAATTGTCTTCATTTATAAAAATTTCTTTAAAATAAACAGAACCAACAAAACAAAAACCTTTCCCTAGATTAATAAAAATGATGTATTTAGTGATAAGAACTGCCCCTTGCCACCATTCTACAGCCTGAGCTGCAGCTGGTCTCACCACTTGCAGAACAAAGCCCACTGTCCCTTATCTCCTGCCACTTCCCTTTGCCTGTCCCCAGCCCTTGCTTTCTCCCAAAAGCTACTTAAGGCCAGACCTGCCAAGAGAAGCTGCTGCACCATTTGTACTCAGCCAGCCAGCCTGCATATTAAACTTTTGGACATGAGATACCTCTTGTGAGCTTCCTTTGTGTGCAGTGTGTGGCATTTTCCTAACATTTTGGTGCTGAAACCCAGGACCAGGTGAGCTTCCAGCATCAATCTTGCTCTCCCAATCAGTAAATTCAGGCCCTCCCAATATATGCTGTGCTCCTAACCCTACTTTGGCCACAAGGCAAAATCCCCTATATAGGGGTGCCTGGATGGGGGATTATACCAGCCTGACACAGCCACATAGGTGGAAGCTTCCTTCCTTAAGCCTGGATAAACTTACTGGGATCTGAGCTGCTTTGCCCTAACCCAAGACTAGTACCACCATCACCACTCTCGCTCACAGGAAACCTTCTCAAAGCTAGCGCATTCCCTTTACTCGCACACTACTGGTTGATTTCCTCGGTCCTCCCTTGGTGAGTTTCCTTGTGCTGTCGCACCATAAGTCGTGGTTCTCTCTCTCTCTCAGGTGATCAAAATCCTAGTACTAGGTCCCAGATCACTCCCCCCAGGAACTGGGCTCTTGGGGCATGGATGATCCTCTCGGTGAAGACATTCCCTTGAAGTCTCCACTCCTCTGTTTCATCCAGGAAAGCATAATCTTGGGGACACCAACCATAACTTTCTTCAGACCAGGTCTCACCATGGGGACTGAACCTTCCAAAATTCCCTCAGACACTCCTCTGGGGTGCCTACTGGCCAACCTCAAGCCCTTATGCCTCTCACATAATCTCAAAGCCCCAAAACTCATTTTTCTTTCCAATAAGGCTTGGCCACAATACCAATTGGACAATGACTCAAAATGGCTGCTTCACAGCACACTCGACCCTAACATTCTCAGTGATCTCCATAACTTCTACGAATGCACTGGAAAGTGGAAGGAGATTCCCTATGTCCAGGCCTTCTCTTACTTCTGCTCTAAACCTTCTCTCTGTACCCCTTGATCCCCTGCACGGGTCCTTCTGGCTACAAAGACCCCAACTACCCTTCCTGACTCCAATGCTTTCCCTTCTTTTGATCCTGCTGATGAGCCTCCACCCTATGAGATATGAGCTGCCATTATTCAACCATTGGCCCTCCTTCCACCACTCCTTCTGCCCCTCCTTCTGCCACTCCTTCCACTGCTTACCCCACTCCTCCTCCCACCCCTTCTTCCACTCCTCTCTCTGCTTCCCCTTCCTCCCACCATCCTACCCTCTCAGAACCACTGACTCCCCTGAGTCCCCCACATACTGGCTCTCATAGACCCCACAGCAAACTGGTTTCCCTATACCCCCTCTGAGAGGTGGCTGGCACTGAGGGTATCATGTGTGTTCATGTTCCCTTTTCTCTCACAGACCTGTCTCAATTTGAAAAATGCCTTGGTTCCTACACCACTAACCCTGACTCTTATATTAAAGAATTTCAATATTTGGCCCAATCTTATAGCCTCACCTGGCATGACATTTATACCATCCTTTCCTCAACCCTCCTCCTGGAGGAAAGACAAAGGGTCTGGGATGTGGCCAAGACACATGCAGATGAGAATCACCACACCACTCCTGCACATCCTGTGGGAAAATTCACAGTTCCATAGATAGAACCCCAATGGGACTATCAAACGAATGACACAAATTCCAGAGTATAGATGGTCACCTGCCTAGTGGCAGGGTTAAAGAGGGCTGCCCAAAAGTTTGTTAATTTTGGCAAACTCAGGGAAATTCAACAGGAGGAAAAAGAATATCCAGCCAGTTTCTTGTCCAGACTCATAGAGGGGCTAGTGTGCCATACCAAAGTTGATCCTGAAACACAAGATGGGACATTTATTCTTATGACCACTTTTATCTCCCAGTCAGCCCCAAATGTAAGAAAAATGTTAAAATGATTAGAAAATAGTCTTCAGACTCCACAGGCTGAAATTCTAAATGTGGCTTTTTAAGTTTATAATTACCATGAGGAACAGCAAGGGGCTAATAAGGAGAGAAGAGATAAGACCAAATTCCAGATGTTGGCCCAAGCCTATCAACAAAATCCCTCAGCTTCCAACTCACAAGGCCAGGGAAAATCCTGAACACCTCCCAGTGCATGTTTTCAGTGTGGCATTGAGGGACACTGGGTCCGTGCCTGTCCTAAGATACACCACCCACCAGGACCATGTCCTAAGTGCAAACAGGAGTGCCACTGGGTGAATGATTGCCCCTCCACCTCTCAAGGCAGGGGATCTAAACCCCCTCAATGTTCCTCCTCCCTAACTGATTTTCTAGGACTAGCAACCACGGCACAAGACTGACAGAGCCCAGGACTCCCAGGCCCAATGACCATAACTTCACAGGAGCCCAGGGTAATGGCCATCATTGCTGGAAGGCCTATCTCTCTCCTCATAGACACCAGAGCCACTTTTTATGTCTGGCTGGAGTTCTGGGGACCTACCAAGCTTTCTTCAATCTCCGTAGTCAGAGTGGATGGAACTCCTCCCCAGCCCTTAATGACCTGTCCCTTAACTTACACACTGGGAGAAACACTCTTTACCCATTCCTCCCTAGTGCTACCTAATTGTCCCACTCCACTCTTTCAGGCCACCCTCACCTTACATCCATCCCCACAAAAGCCACAACCCATCAACCCCTCATCTCCATCCTCACAGTCCCTCCTCACTGCCATAGGTGCCTTGCTTCCACAAGCTCCTCCCAACTCCTTTCCCTTACTAACAACATTGGTAAACACTATTGTATGAGATCTCAAAAACCCCTGTTGCCTCACATCATGAGCCAGTTGTCATTACTCTCAAATATCCTCCTACTTTCCCAAATCAACCTCAATATCACATCTCTCTAACCCACCTACAGGGTGTAAAGTCTATCATCTCGGAGCTTCTCACTAAGGGCCTGCTTCGCCCAGCTCACCCTCCCAACAGCACTTCTATTCTACCTGTAAAAAAGCCTAATGGGTTTTACCAGTTAGTATAGGATCTCTGCTTGATCAATGCAGTGGTGACACCTACATTCTCCTGTCTCTCATCCCTGGTACCACAACATATTTCACTGTCCTAGAGCTAAAGGATGCTTTCTTCACTAACCCAGTCCACCCATGATCCCAAAACATCTTTGTTTTCACCTGGACTGATTCAGATTCTCATACTTCCCAAGAATTGATTTGGACTGTTCTGACTCAGGGGTTCTGGGACAGTCCCCGCCTCTTTGGCCAAGCTCTGGCTAGGGACCTCCTTACCCTCCATCTCTCCCCGAGTAAACTACTCTAGTATGTAGATGACCTCCTGCTCTGCAGCCCTTCACTCGAGGATAGCCAACAACACACTGCCTTCATGCTTGATTTTCTGGGAAAAAAGTGACACCAGCTGTCCCCTAACAAGGCTCAACTGTCTCTCAGTCAGGTAACTTACCTGGGCCTATCTCCCCTACTCATAAGGCTATCACCATAGATTTTAAGGCCTTGTTATCTTCTCTTCCTGCTCCTACCATCAAGGCTAAAATTCTCTCCTTTCTCGGCCTGGCAGGCTACTCAGAGCCTGGATACCTAACTTCAGTCTAATGGCCAAACCTCTATATGAGACATCCAAGGGTCCCATACAAGAGTCCCTGGACTGCTGTTGGCCTGTGTCAGGCCATTTCAAGTCTCTCTTACAAGTTGTGTTACAAGCCCCAGTGCTTCACCTGCCAGACCTAACTTGTCCTTTTTTCCTTTATGTCTCTGAGAGGCAAGGGTTTGCCCTAGGAGTTTTAGGACACAACACAGGGCCTTCTTTTGCTCCAGTAGCATACCTCTCTAAATAATTAGATCCCACACCAGGGGTGAGCCCCATACCTTAGAGCCCTGGTGGCTGCCTCTCTGCTAATTCAACAAAGTAAAAAGCTTATCTTTGGGTCCCCCCTAACTGTTTGCTCCCCCATAGCTTCTCAGAACTCCTCACATATAAGGGTCTTTATTCAATGCCCCCTCCCATATCTTATCCCTCCAGGTGGTCTTGGTCAAGGATCCCACCCTAAGTCTTTTCTTGTGTCCCCCATTTAATCCAGCCACTCTTCTTCCTCTCTCTTCAACATCCTTAGTTCATTCCTGCCCCAAGATCTTTGAGGAGATCCTCCCCTGCCCAGACCACATTCAGGAGTCAACCTTTCTCAGGCTGACTACACTTGGTTCATTGATGACAGCTCCTTCATTCACAATGGACAGTGAAGAGCTGGATATGCCATCATGACTGATTCTGCCATCATTGAGGCACACCCTCTCCTTTTGGGTACTACTTCCCAGAAGGCATAACTGACTGCCCTGGCTAGAGCTCTAACCCTGGCAAAAGTCAAAACTGTCACCATTTACAGTGACTCTAAGTATAAATTTCACACTTTATTATGCCACTCTTCTATCTGGAAGGAAAGGAGATTCCTAACTACAAGAGGAACTCCCATAATCAGTGCTGCTTTAATAGCCCAGATCTTGGAGACTTCACTCTTTTCTTCCTGGGTGGGCATTTCTCATTACAAACTGACTCTTCCATAATTACCAGAGGAAATAACCAAGCAGACACAGAGGCCAAGTGAGCAGCCCTCCAAACAGCATCCCAATTGTCCATGTACCCCTTTACCCCAGCTTCCTCTCCCCCACCACTAAACTCTATCTCCTCCCTTCTGAAGTTAATAATCTTCTCTCCTATTTATGTCCACTTTTTCATCTTAACCTTCATGCTTTTTATATCTTTCTCTGCCAATCCCTTTCCCTATCTCCAAGAGACACAGAATATCTCAAACAGATGACCCAATCCTGCTCGATCTGCCAGCACACAAACCCTAGCTCCAATGTTAGACCCCCTTCCTTACCTATCCACCAAGCCAGAGGATGCCTCCCTGCCATGAACTGGCTGGTGGACTTTACACATATGCCCCCAGTAAAGAAAATTAAATACCACTTTGTACTGGTAGACACCTTCACAGGATGGGTGGAAGCCTTCCCTATAACTAACAAAAGGGCCTCCACAGTAACAACAATTCTGGTCACAGATATTATCCCACGGTTTGGCCTCCCGGCCTCCCTGCAAACAGACAATGGGCCTGAGTTTGTTTCTTCTATTTCCCAAAGCCTGTGGACCATTCCAAAAATACCACTCATGCTGAGTCCCTTTAAGCTCCTCTATGGCCACCCACTCCTCCCTATCATGGTTCAGCCAAATCTCCCCAACATTTCCCCCACTCTCATCAATCCTCTCCTTACCTTTCTTTACTCTCTCCTTTGGTCTCATGGTCATGATCAGTTGCCATAGCCCTCTGACACCACCAAAATAACTCCCTCCCTCCAAATGGAGATCTGGTTTATTTAAAAAGTATAACCACATCTGGCCACCTGCAGGAAAAGTGGAGAGGCTCATTTAAGGTCATCCTCACCACACCCATGGCTGCTAAGTTAGCAGGATTCCTTTCCTGAGTACACATTCAAAATCTAAAGTTGATAGCTCCACAAAAGATCTACCAATCTCTCCTTACAGGACCAAGAAAAGTGAAGATCTCCTGACTCCCTAAAGTCTCAGAAGATGGAGACACACCCACTAAGACTCCCCAAAAATAAAATAAAACCCTATGCCCAGGGATCTAATGTCCCGCCTACTTACTCTCTAGATTTCTCCTCTCCCATTCTTTCTTGTCAGTGCCTGCCCATGCTTTTACTCCTTCCTATATACCCTCTATTCTGAGACTTTAGATTTCCCACTTCCTAATATGATTAGTCTTCCTCCCTTCTCGTACCTTCTCTACCCTTGTTTTATAACAAGTGTAGCTGACCTCCATCTCAAGGGTACACTCTCAGAATTTACTCCTAAAGAAATCTACTCATTTTCCAACATACTCTTCGCCTTACTGTAAATCACTCCACCTATGTTTTCACTCCACCCCTTCCTATGGGTAATTCTTGTCCTCATCCCCATTCTCCTGAGTGTCAGACTATGGACAACTTCTCCCCCTGAATGGAGATGGCCCCATCGCACAGCTCTCTGCCTCAGGTTCCTTGCCCTATGCACCTTACTCCCTACACTCTACTCATTCTTATGATCTGGATCTTTACTATCCTTTCAATCAATTCCTTCTCTCTCTTATATCTCTGGAGATTCAATGTCTGAGAAACCTACACACACAACCAGGCCTCAGTCTCTCACGTTACAGGAGCACTGATTACTCTATACAGGAATGTTCCTCTACACTCACTATTTCTGTTTACCTGCAGTCTACATCTCCCACTTACAACCCCTTTGTCTGCTTTCAATATGACCAAAGTAGAGACTATTGTAAAAATGGTGACCCCATCTGAGAACATGTGCCACCTCCCAACAGCCAGAAGCAGCCAGAGGGTCAAACTGCATGCCATTACCCAACCCTTTTCTTCTCCCTCTCTCTTTAAGAAACAAAAAATGGGGGAGTGATAAGAACTGCCTCTTGCCACTTTTCTGCAGACTAAGCTGTAACTGGTCTCATTCCTTGCAGAACAAAGCCCCATTGTTCCTTATTTCCTGTCACCTCCCTTTGCCTGTCCCTAGCCCTTGCTTTCTCCCAAATGCTACTTAAGGCCAGACCCACTGAGAAAAGCTGCTGCGCCATTTTTTCTTGGCCAGCCAGACTGCTTATTAAACTTTTGGACATGAGATACTTCTTGTGAGCCTCCTTTGTGTGCGGTGTGTGGTGTTTTCCTAACATTTAGTAAATTTAAAAAAAAATAAAGAAGAACAAGAACAACAAAGGAAAAGGCACATTTTCACAAATTTACATGGATGTCACAGATATGGAAGTCACAGATTTGGAGAAAGGAAAAAATAGAAAAAAATAGAATAGGAAAATGGTATTGCCTTTAAAATTCTCTCTCTCTCTCTCTCTCTCTCTCTCTCTCTCTCTCTCTCTCTCTCTCTCTCTGTTTCTGTCTCTTTCTCCTTCTGGTAGGTTGAACTACAAATATAAAATACTATCTACTTCAGGATAGAGTTCAGACAAAAAAATATTCTCTAATCCTTTAATTCAATGTTGTCTCCTATTTTTTTAAGTGTCAAGCCATCACAATGTTCCATATGAATGTGTCCAAATGTAACTCTGTCACATGATTCACACTTTTCTTGAAATTTACATCAACACACACAGTACATTACTACAAGGCTATATGAAGGGTGAAGAGAAAGAAAGTATGGGACCACACAAAATAATCTCCAACACTGAAACCAAAGATGTTCCAGAATTTTCTGTCCTAAAACACAGCCTGGAGAGTTTTGGAAGATTTGTACTATGCAGTCAGCATAAGCATGATATAAATTTGATGACAGTGATTTAGAAGGTGTTCAGTCAGATACAAAAAATCAGGTTGCTTTTTCAAAACATGGCTTCTATCAAATTTGTATTAACAAGATCAGTTGTTAAAATCCAACCCAATGAGTAAAATACTTCTGAATTAAACTCATAGATAAAGCACTTCATGGACTCTGTGCCCTTCACATATGTGTTCACAGTTTGGTTTCTACCCTGAAAGGTCTCATCAGCTAGCCACAGAGGTACACACTGGCCTAGCATAGAAGCAATGTTGTTACAAGAAAGCAATCTCCAAAGATTAAAATGTGTGTCAAATTAATTCTTATTAATTTGAAATTTTATTTCTCAGACATCAGGAAAAGGGAATATGCTCTCCAGAAATTTCCAAAAAAATACTTTCCTTTTTCACTTATTAACTTAAAATATCTACTTCACAAAGCTTTTCTTTTCTAATTTTCCTACACTATTTGCCAAAGCAATTTTATTTTATTTTTTTTCACAAATAGAATGTTTTATTTGCCACTGTTAAAATTCTGAGTTATGGACAGATTCTTGAACTTTGCTTTATATCCATCAGCAACTTCAGCTTTACCACCTGTCTTATCACTGTAGATTTTCCAAAACTGCTACTTCACCACGAAGCTCCATGAGTTTTCCCAATTCAAACTTTGGCTCTTCAGTATTTTTACTTTTCTAGGGAAGATGTCTTGAACTAGATGAATAGACTGGCAAGACTTTTCTGGGTATTTCCCAATGCTATCTGGAATAGTCATGACCACTGGGGTCATGATTTCCATCATCTTAGTCTGGATTTGGCAAACCTGATGGTTCTGAGTGTAAGAGGTCTTGTGTATCTGATTGTTCTGTTTTTTAGTAAAACCAACACAGAAGAGATGAAGCAAACAACCATCAGTAGTCTTACCATCAACATGAGCTTCAGTCACAGTCTGCTATTTTTTGAACAAGGAAAAACACATTTTGTCATGTCACAGGCAAGATCCATGCTGTGGAAGTTAGTCAGGCAATTTTTACCCTGATCAGACTCAGTAATTAGCCTGAAATGTCTAAATGCAACTTTATCATTTCTCAGATCAGGAAGGCTCACTTGAAACACACAACTCTTTAGGTCATCAGATACAATTTTGGGTCCATGAGTTCTCATGATGAGTGTCTTTCCAATATTCTTTATATTGAATATAGCCAGTGCTTTCACATCATATCAATCTTTCTTATAAATGGGTCAACCAATTTTCTTCTTGGCTCTTTTTGTCACCTTTTGTAAGGTGTTCTAGCCTACCACCATTATGATGCTCAGAGAGCCAAAGGATGCAACACTATTTTAAAATCAAGCTGATTAATTCTACTATTTTTTTCCTGCTCTTCCTGACATATGTGTTCTGTCTCACTGTAGTTGATTCTTTGTAAACAAAAGCATCCCATATTAATTTGTTCATTTCACTGACAGTGCAATGTGACATCATCCGCCTCCCCTTCCCACATATCCAATCCAGTGGGACTCTGAGGATGCACCAGTCCTTGCTGCTGGACCTGCTGCTATCCAGAGTACATTCCATTTTGCAGAATTTTCTCCTGGGTAATAATTCTTATGCTCTTAAAGTCAAACTCAGTAATTTCAGCAGGAAAGTTTTGACTTCTAAGGGTCTTTGGTGGCTATTAACAAGAGGGCATCTTTGCAGCAAGCTTGGATCGAATCCCCTAAATTTGGAGATTATTTCTCCATTTTATCCTTTATGATATATGCAAAAAACACAGGATTCCTGCTCTTCCTATGTCATGTTTAATTGGCAGAGTCCTAGGAGCAAAGACCTAAAACACTCCAGAAGTAGATAGATTTAAACAGCTGTAGACCCTGCCTCACCATGCCCCCTGTACTAGGGCTGCACCTTTACTAGGTGCACATTTACTAGGTGCACATTTACTAGGATTTCAACTTAATGAGTCAGTTAAGCTGCATAATTTTGCTTCTCCATCCACTGTAATGCATTTTTGTCCAAATTAAACATGCTATTCTTATTCTGGTGTCCAGAACATGTGGGACCAAGGGTTTTCATTCTAGCAGCATTTCACATGTATTCCAGTTATCTTTTGTGTTGCTCCAGCAAGATGCTAACCCTTAGACAATCAGATTAGAAGTTTACTTTTGATTATTTTTTTATTTTAAATTTCATTTTATTGTTTTTACATGTGCTTAATTGTGTATACATTATTTGGGCCTCCTCCCTCTGCTTCCCCTCCCACAACCTATTCCACCATCTTGTTCTCCAATTTTGTTGAAGAAAAAACATAAAAGATAATAAGAAAAACATGGTGATTTTGCTAATCTGAGATAAGGATAGCTATGCAGGGAGATTCTTTGTGTTGTTTCCATCTATATGTGCATTACAACCCCAATTGGTTAATCTCTACCAGACTTCTTCACTACTTTCTAGTCCCCTTCCCATAGTGGCTTCTGCCAGTTTAATATTACTGTATTTGTTTCTATACAGTAAGCACATCTAACACATTCAAGTTTTTGTTTTTCTTCCCTTTTTCTGTCCATCCCATGCACAGTCTCTCCTTAGTTTGTGACACATGTCCAATAATATTACTGCATTTGTTTTAGGTCTATAATCCGCATAAGGGAAAACATGTGATTTTTGGCCTTCTGAGCCTGGCTAAGTTTGCTTAAGATGATGTTCTCTAGTTCTAGCCATTTAGCTAAGAATGGCAAAATTTCATTCTTCTTTGTGGCTAAGTAAAATTCCAATGTGTATAAATAACACATTTTCTTAATCCATTCATCAGTAGTGGGGCATCTTAGCTGTTTCCAAAGCTTGGCTATTGTGAATAGCACTGCAATAAACATGGGTGTGCAAGTGCCTCTGGAGTAACCTGCATCACATTCTTTTGGGTATATCCTTAGAAGTGGGATTGTTGGGTCTTACGGATGATCTACTTTTAGTTTTTTAAGGAAAACAAAAAAGCAATGTACATTTGCATCAGCTGTAGGGCAATTATTTTATCTCAATGGACATTTACATGCATACTTTATATCCTCAAATTGTGGATAATTGTGATTTGAAAAATATCATTTATCTAAGATTCAGCCTAACATTCAGCCATTTCCAGTGCAGAGATTAAATTATTGGCCAGGACATTTGGCTAAAAATAATTTCAAAATTATTTAATATTCCAATATTATCTCAACATCACAAATAGCACCCTTTATTCCCATAATATCTTCTCAAACATATGTCACTGGAGTGTCTCCTTCTGTTCTACTGCCAGTCATCTCATGGTTTGCTTATCTCTTTCCTTGTTATTTTACTCAAACCTCTGTGACCACCACTGTTAATTTTAGCCTTGGGGTGATCACAGCCTTGTGTAATCACACCTTGATGTGATTTTTGATGAATTGCTTTCAGGTCTATGGTGTGCCACACCTTTCCAGACAGCCCATTAGTCACCAACTGCCAGAACTTCCCTACAAGAAAAGGAAGAGATGGAAGGTCAGAAGAATGGAAGTGATGCATAAACCGATGGAAATGGTAGTGAGAACAGCCTGAAGCAGGTAATGTGGCAGACTGAGAAAAGAAGGGAGCTGGGGAGGAAGAAAAGAAGGAGGAGCTAGTTGTGAAGGGAGAATGGACATAACCTGAGAGCTAAGACAGCTATGGCCAATAGGCAAATGAAGATGCTTAAGGTGATGGCTGTAGACAAAGACTGTATATAACAAGAAAAAAAAAAGATTAGATACAAAAAATGGAGAGGGTTAAAAAAAAGGAAAGAATGGACTTTATGAACAGCATATGGTTGTCAGTCTCTCCAGCAGGGGTCTTGCAAGTGATGCTCAGGTTCTGCAGAACAGAAGCTTCTTCCACCTACTGCAGCCCATGCTCAGGGATCACTGAAGTCACTTGTCCCAGCGAACACATGGCAAGGCTCTTCATGCACTTTCTACCCTGAATAATGCTTTTTAAGCAAATCAAACTGAAGTTCAACTTGTATCAGTTTATTTTTAATGGTAAGTTGATTATTATCATAAAGGTCACTAAGATTCTTTCCCTATTCTGAAATTTCACCATTTTTCCAAGTTATGTCTCATTGTTTTAATGATTCTATTTAATTTCAAGAAAATCTTCTTTAATCACATTTCTAAATATTATTCAGTTTTATTTACTTTGTTTTTCTTCAGTAATACAAATTCAGGCATCAGATCAGACCTCAAAGTACCCACCAGCACCATCTTTCCACAAACAGCATTCCTAAGATAGAAGGCTTTCATCTCCTTTAGTGGAAGAAGAAAGTTAGTAGTTTTACCAAACACATTTGTTGGGATAAATATTCTGCAGCACCCTCTTTTGGGCATTATCTCATTTAAAACTCATTGAAAAACTGTGATGACAAGATGGCATGACAACCAAACAGTTGTCCTTTCTTCCCTAAGTTCACACAGCTAAGAAATGTGTGAAATTTAATTCCAATCTGGACTTGCTGTTTCCAGAATTTCGTGTCCTTCCACTGTGCCATGGCATTGCCATATCAAATATGAGGTCTCTTCTTATTTTGCACAATGGGTAATATCGATTTCACAAGCTCAGAAAATATTTGTCAAAGAGAACAGTGACTTCCTGCAAAACACGAGTTGTGGCATAAAAAAGGTTTCTTTTGACTTGCAATAATATATACATAAGAAAATTTGATCTATGATGACTAAAGTATTTATATATAAATTATTTAAACTGAAACATCAAAATGAGAAAGCCTGAATGGTTTTGGCTGTAAATATTTAATATTTTAGATATTAGATTTACTCCTACAGATATTTAGGGAGGAAGAGTGAGAGAGATGTCAATTGTTTGTGAAATGTATTTACACAGAAATTTATTTAAAAAGGCTTTTTACCTTCCAGAGTTTCCTTAAATTTTCATAAAATTTTACTAATTTCCAATAATTCCATGTATATGTAAATGTATGGGCTTCTTATAATTGTTCCAAGTTCTCTGCTTTATGAAAATTAGATAATTTGACATTTAGAAAGGTAAAACTATACTTATTTCACAAAGGATGAGACTAAAATCAACAATGAGCATGCAACAGGTAAAGTTTTACACTCCATGATACTGACAGAAGATAAGCCTCTAGTGGATGAAGGTGATAACTTAGAAATTACAAATATACATCTTATGATTTCTATAGTAACCCTCATATTTGATGCATTTTATACAATAATATAGAACTGTTTAAAATTAAAATGTTCAACCATTCCATACCCACAGTTATAAACTATTTAAAGTTGTTTAAATAAGGGAAATTTACAAGATGAGAAAGGATTGAAGGTTGCATGT
This sequence comes from Castor canadensis, assembly GCF_047511655.1. NCBI lineage: Eukaryota > Metazoa > Chordata > Mammalia > Rodentia > Castoridae > Castor > Castor canadensis. The sequence goes on along the minus strand of NC_133388.1, from coordinate 96,979,501 downwards.
CATACATTTGTTGATCTTTGATCTCTGCCTACTCTAATTTTGAATCTACTATTAGGCCTAGACTGAGCTCAGTGTGGCCATGGGTCTCATGAGCTCTCATGAGGGCACCTGGGTCATCATCATCATCTTTGCTTTGGGTGAAATGGGATCCATTCTGCTTCACAAAGCCTGGGTCATCTACAATTCCAGGTTAGTTGCACACATTGTCTTGGTCTCAACATCCGCTAGTCAGCAGTTTTTCCTGCCACTTAACTGTCGCCTGAAAATGAGGCCAACTCAGAGCCAGGAAGAAGGAATCAGGACATTTCTCCTGAAGTGATTCTGAATTCTAGGGTCAATCTTGTAACTACAACTAGTTAGAGAATTGTATTTCAGATTTGAATGAGAGGAATTTCATGAAAAGTGAGTTTTATTGACTCAGTAAAGGAGGAAGCTCAGCTTGTGAGTTTTTCAGGAATAAATGGATTTAGGATTTCAAATAATATAACCAGAAACTGAATCCCTACTCACTCTGTATTCTGTGTTGGATTCATCCTCAAATAAGCTCTATTTTATTCAACCAAGAAAGGTCAATAGTTCCCATAGGCTTATTTTGTCTTCACAGACACATTTTTCTAATTATTCCATAGAACCCTAGGCATTTTCCTCCTCTGATTAGATGTTGAACATCAGACTAATTACTGAGTCCAGCAGGATGCAGTCATGTGCCAGCACAGACCCAGCAGACTCGTGTCCAAAGCCTGAGCCCCAAGAATAAAGGGGTCTCACCTTATATCCCCTTACAAGCAGGTTACAGAAGCAAAAAGCAAGCTTACCTCACATACGGCTGCATGTGACTTCATTGGTTATTTCATTTTCCCAGTGCTATGTGACCTTCATGTTTCAATCTTTAAGTTTTATCTCTGTGCTTTGCCATTCCCTCCCCCTGTCCCATTGTCAGAACACCAGTCTATCTATTTCTTTTCTGGCCTCACCTTTCTTGCTACATCTAGCCTGTACTACACTTTTATAATGTCTGCACACCTCTTCTCACAGTGTCTGGAAACTAAGGCCAGCCTCTGAACTGAAGATTTTTTTCATCATTGCTTATACTTTATGGTAATACATTAGATAATTTGTTTTGTAAATGTCATAAATTTGGCAACTTACTGATTATGTCAACACAAGTACACTTTGCATAGTGTTCCATAATTCATAAATTATATAATTATATATTAATAAATCATATATACATATAATTTTGCATTTCACAAATTATTTACCTTTTCCATCAAAAGATATAGAGTCATGTCTCTTCACAGTAGATATACATGTACCCTATTTATAGTAAGAATAGCAAGGCACACTGCCTTAGAAAATAAAAAGAATTTTTTTGCTCTGCTTTGAATTGCGCAATAGATACACAAAGATAATAAACAAGTAAAATGTTATATACTGCTAGCACAAAATGATTAATATTCTTCTTAATGTTATAGGTAATTGTATACTATATATTTTGAAATTTTTCAAAGAATACAGTACTTTCCCCTTATCTGTGAGGGCTCCATTCAAAGATTCCCAATACATGCCAGAAACTGCAAACCCTCTGGAACTCTCTATATGCTGCTTCTTCCTGTGTACCCTACAGGACTGCCACATAGTACCAGAATTCATCTTTCCACCTACTTTCCATGACTGTGTCTCCTTTCCATTACTATCTTCTCTTTGGGGTTATTTTTAAGTGAAACAAGGCTTATTCAAACTCAAGCACAATGTTCATGACTGTCAATCTTGTGACTGAAATGGATACTAACAGGTAGGTAGTGCAAATACATTGTGAATACATTGGACAAAGGGATGACTTTTGTCCCAAATGGGGCAAGAGGTACTGCCCATTATTTCATCAAGAAGCTTAGAACAGTGAACAATTTAAAAGTCATTAATTGTTCATTTCTAAACTTTCCCATTTCTATTTTTGGATCATGGTCAACCATGGGAAAGTGCAGAACATGCAACAGGGCATAAGAAAGGTCTGCATTATACTGATTGAAAAGGGCCTTGTTATTGAAAAGTGACAGCACAGTGGATTCCCCTGATTGTCACTGCTAGTAGCCATTGCTGTGAAAAGTGCATCAGTCTTGATTCTTGTTCTGCAATGTCAACATAATTAAATGTACTCTTGCAAAATCCAACCACAACCCAGGAAGCCAGAAAAAGGAGGGAAAACAAAGTATGGGAAAAAAGAAAATGGCAAAACTGCAAGATATATTATACATGAGAAAACTCAGGTTCCTGCTTTCTCAGGAATACCCTGTCTGTTTTGATACTCTCCCCATGGGGATAAGGTTCAGCATGTAAAGTATTAAAACCTCAGTACTTCTCTATGTCCTTCTGTTCGAATTACACATCCCATTTAATGGGAAGGAAATATGTGTCCTGTGAGCTTATTCTTATCAGGAATTGCAGAAAGTGTTAGAGGGAACCAAGCCCTATTTCCCACAGGTTTCTCAGATTCTACTATGTGTACAGCACAGTATTAGACTCTTGAGGAAAATGAAAACAAGTGAGAAACATTTGTGGCTTTTGACCAGCTTCCAGGACATTAGGGGATTTGATTAAAGTACACCAATGGCACCATGCATGGTCAGTTGAAAAGTGGCCACCTGAAAAGAAGTGGGGATGAGCTGCAGGAGCATTTACCATCTATGAGAAAAGCAAGGGAATTCTGAATGGGAAAGAATTTAAGCATGTAGTTCAGGATAAGGAGGAATTTGACAAGTAGGATTTCCAAAGATGAAGTTCTGAAATAAAAACAAGGATGTTACTTTACTGTAGCCACTAGTGTCCAGTTTATGTGTATGATCTGTAACAGAGGCAGTGGGAAGAGGGTGAACTTTAAATGGCCTCAGTGTTAAAATGTGAAAGCAGAATGCACTTCACAGAACACTTAGTGCAGGATTGCTAACTGAAGGAGTTTCAACAGAAAAGTTCATGGCTAAGTCCTTGCTTATGAGGTTAAAGTGGCTGAAAAAGTGGGACACAGTAGTGATGGGAAGATGCCAAAGTATAGGAAAGCCAGGTAGAAAGGCATTGAATTAAAGTTGTGAAAGTTTTCAGAATCAAAATGAAGTCACTTTTGCAAAAAGTAATGAAGGAAATCTCAAGCACAAGCCTGAAAACAACAATCATCACTAAAGTCTCTGCCAGAACCACAGCCTTGCACAAAGTATATTCTGGGAGGATGTGTACCCAGCCTCTGCTTGTTTTGATCTTGGACTGGCATCACCCTGGTTGATGCTGGTAGCCAAGGATATTGTCTTCAAATTAAATTATCAAATCCTCTCTTATTGTCTTTAGAAGTTTTCTTTTATCCCCTTCTCCCTTAAATGTACTCTTGGTTTCTATGCAATTCTCTTACTTCTCAAAAGTACAATTTTATGTTGCTGCCAGGCTGGGTAAGTGCCGTAAACCAAAAGCAAGACTTGACATCACATAAAATACATAAGAAAAACACACTCGAGGTACTATTTCTAGCAAATCACCTGTATTTCAGCCTGACACTTAGAGATCTAGACTTAGTAATTTATCTGACTAAGGGAAGCAATAGCAACAATGTAGTGAAAAAGACTTTTGAATAAAAAGCAGATAATCAATGTTCAAGTTAAGCATAAGTTCAAGCTAAACTGTGTAGTCTACATTGTCTGCATCCCCCTGTTATAACATTTGAACCTAACCTGCAGCACACAAATGACCCAGTGATTGAAATTTTCTCTTAAGTCAAGAAGGATAAGGTGGATCTTTGCAGAAGTGCCACACATTATTTGGTTAGTCAAACCAAAGAATTATTGTGCACAAGGAACACAATATAAGTCATCACCCAGTTTGGAAACAAAATGTAAAATAATGCTGATAAAAATACTCAATTGATAATATTATTTTGAGTGCTAAATATTGATTACACACATGGTGGTATTTATGTAGTGCTGGATTATGGTAAGTACTCAAAAAATTATTTTCACAAAACAAAAAGTTTTAATGAAGCATCAAATTCTTGATATCAGGTTTAAAAAGATGTCAGAAGCTTTTATTGAACATTCTTATACAATAAAATTATGGGGTAAAATGTCACTTCAGATGAAAACTCAGATACTTAATTTTATCATGACTTTTAGATTTAAAAAATTAAATATTTAGTGGTAAAATTGTCTTTGTAATGGATAGGAAAGTGATGGCATACTTTTTAATATTTCATAATGTTTTCAAGTGTACATGATACAGATTAGTGTAGATAACATCAAGTACAAAGAAATTAAGTCACTAAAATTAGAATCAGCATAGTCTCCATTGCACTTGTCACATAGTTCAAAGAACTTTCAAGACTGCAACTAAACAGAAATATGGAGGAAGGAGACAAGATTGCAGAGTAGTAGAAGCATTCTTCATTTGACCCCATGAATAAGGTTTTGTAAAACAAAGAGACTACACACAGAAAAGCCAAAGAGAGGAAAAAAAAACCGTGAATCACAAAATACTGACAGGTTATCTGAAAAAGTGAATCAGAAAGACAACATAGTAAATAACTAATAGTTTGTGGCTCAAACCCCAGTTCCTCCTGTGGGGACTGAAAGCTGAATCTTCCACCTCAAAGTAAGTCAGATGGCTGTCATAACAGACTGGGAAACCTAGCTGTGAGACAATATCTATACCACCCTCAAACCCTAGCCCCACTGTGGGGATATGACAGGACAGAAATTTCTCCAATGCAACAGGCCAGCAGAGAAGAAAACACCTCATTCTTCAAACCTCAGAGAGCTCTAGCAAAGTGCCAATTTGAGAGATGGCCTCCTGATCAAGTCTGAAGTAATCTAAAGTTGGAGTGTCTAGACAACAAAGAGCAATAACTGTTCAGAGCATCTTGAGACATTTGGCTGCAGTTATAGGGGGCAATCACAGGAGGCTCCTGGTGAAGAGAGGCCTTGGCCTGCAGTGAGCTGAGAAGTTAAAGATTGGGCTAGGGAATTGCAATCCCACCTAACTGCCTGTTGAAAATTTCCAAAGCACAGAACCCAGCCTTCTCTGGTAGAAAGCTCAGATCTCTGAAGCTACTTGCAGGCAGGCAAGCTTTGTTTGTTTTTTATTTAATTAATTAATTTTCTTTGTTATTGTTTATTCATTTATTCATATGTGCAAACATTGTTTGGGTCATCTCTCCCCCCTACTCCCATTCTTCCCTCTCCCCCCATCCTCTTTGCTTCCAGGCAGAACCTCTTCTACCCTCTTCTCCAGTTTTATTGAAGAGAAAAATAAAAGATAATAAGGAAGACACAGCATTTTCACTAGCTTGAGATAAAGACAGCTATACAGAGAGCTTCCTAGCATTGCTTTCAAGCACATGTGTATTACAACTCAAATTGGATAATTTCTACCAGACCTCTTCACTATTTCCCAGTCACCTTCCCATGTTGACCTCTGTCAGTTTAAAGTTACTTTATTCACTCCTCTACAGTGGGCACATCAAACACTTTCAAGTTTTAGGTTTCCTTTCCTTTCCCTGTTTCTCTCATATATGTTCTCCCCTTAGTGTGCGACCCATGTCCAATAATATTACTGCATTTGTTTTAGGTCTAAAGTTCACATATGATGGAGGACATATGACAAGCTTTGAGACTGAAAAATTCAGGTGATTTGAAAAATCATAGCCTGGAAGAATATGAATTTCCCAGCCACAGTGTCCACATGGAACTCTGCCACCAGAGGTAGATTTAAAGAAAGAGAGGGTCAGAGAAGGAAACCCAAGGGTCCCTGATAGGAGCCCAGGAAGCAGCACAAACACTCAGAAGTTGGTGGCCCATTCAATTCTCCCCCAGCAGCAACACTGAGTAAGGTCAATTAAAAAAAAAAGTACTGAGCCCCCACTGACTGAGAACTGGAGCTAGAGCAGCTGGTTGGCTACAAACTACAAAAAACAGCTGAGTTACTCTGGGAACTTAAAAGGTTGCAGCGTGGGGAGCTCCAGGTCTCAGAAATACAATATCTATATGGCAGACTGCCACCAGAAGTACACATACAGAGGGAAAGGATTTAAGTAAGGCAATCTGGAAAACAGGAAAAGGCCCAGCAGTCAGTGACCCTTTCCAGCCCAAGTTCCTCCTGTAGTTTCAAGCTATTTATACTCTACTCACTGAATAAGTGGCCCTGCCCACTCAGATCTCTCCAAACTTCAACAGAACATCTCACCCTCCTATCTATGGAGGCCATAAAGGCCCAAAAGAACTCAGAGCACAAAGCTGTTTAAGAGAAGAACCCAGGGTGTCAACCACATTGCTCCAGCTGCCCTTTCCTGAAGTCCCTGTTCAGACCCTAATCTATGGGTGCATTTCTGCCTTCCCAAAGCTGTTCCCGTAACAACTAGGGCAAGAAGGACTACCTTGGATATAATACAGCTATTATCCACTACCCTTCTTTCCAGCAAAAAATATGAGGTTTTGTTTTTTTTAGTTTACCTATATCCAATTTGTTTTTGTTTGGCTGCTTCTCACCTTTTTCTCTGTTCTTTTTTTCCTTTTCTTTTCTCACTTTAATTTGTGTTCTAATTGTTGAGGTCTCTTTTACCTTATTCTCCTTTTTTTCCTTCTTATCCTCAAACCATTGTCTATTTTCATGCTATTAATACATAGAATTCTCTCATACTATCATCTCCTACACCTGACTCCCCTTCTTACTATCATCTAATTCCTCTCACTTCTCCATGCTCAATGCCTTTCCAATTCTTATATCTTTAACCAGAATTGAGCTCAGAGTTTTTTTTACATACAACTCTAGTTAGGTGACAGATAAGGGTTCCAATTGTTTCTTACACTTTAAGTACTTGATTTGTTGCTGAACTGTTAACCTCGTTACTGTAGTAGATTCTACTTCTTCTGTAGAAGATTTACTTCTTACACAAGAAGTAAAGGAGAAACTTAGAGTATAAATTTAAATATGAAAAACCACAGAAATATCTCCCTTTCAAAACCCACCACAATAACTCAATATCTAAATCTGAAGAAAATGAATTGACTGAAATGTCCAAGAAAGAATTAAGAAGCCTACTGTTAAAAATGATCAGTGTTCTTACTGACATTTCAAATAAATGGATAAATGAAGTAGGAAATCAATCCAAGATCTAGACAAGAAAGTCAGCAACATGGAACAGAAATTCAGCAAGAAAATAGTAATTATGAAAACAAACAAGTAGAAATGATAGAAATGAAAACCATGATAAATCAAATAAAACTCACAGTGTATCATATTATCAGCAGACAAGATCAAACAGGAGAAAGAATATCAGAGATGGAGGACAGGATCAGGGAGGTACTTCAAGCTGTCACAAGGTAAAACAAAAGGAAAACACATGAATACAATATACAATAACTCTGGTGTCCAATAAAAAGACCAAACCTAGGAATTCATGGGATGGAAAAAGTAGCTGAAATACAAACTAAAGGGATGGGAAATGTATTCAATGAAATTATACCAGAAAATTTCCCAAATCTATGTAACAATATAGACACCCAGGTATAGGAAGCATTGGAACTCCAAACAGACATGACCAGAAAAGAACAATCTCATGTCATATCATAAATAAAATGCCAAAACTTAAAAAAAAGTATACTGAAAGCTACAAGAGAAAAACTGCAGCTTACACACTGAAGTGTACACATAGGATTCACCTCAGACCTCTCAGAACAAAAGCTAAAGGCCAGGAATGCTTGGAGTAATATAATTCAAGCTCTGAGAGAGAATAACTGCCAATCAAGAATACCATATCCAGCAAATCTGTCCTTCAATCTCCACAGAGAAATTAATACCTTCCAAGATAAGGATATGCAAATATGGTTCATGTCCATCAAGCTTCCATTACAAAGGATACTCAAGGGAACAATTCACATGGAAGACAACAGACAACAATGACAAACAGAAGATGTCAGGAAAGAATAAAACTCAGAAGCAGAAATGATGAACCCATGAGAGCTAGGAAAGTAGCAAGGATGATGAGCTTAGTAAACTAGAAAAACTTGAGAATGATCAGTGCCAAAATAAAGAATAATCAACATTTTTCTCAACCTGGAAAAAAAAGCAACAGAACACAAGAGTCTATAAACAGCTCTCAATCATACCCCTAAATGTAAATGGACTTAACTTTCCAATCAAAATACACATTGTCTTCTTGGATTAAAAAGCAAGATCCAACAATCTGCTATCTACAAGAAACATATCTCATAATCAAATATCAGGATACAGAATCAATATGCAAAAATTAGTAACATTTTTATGCACAATGAACAGTCTGATGAAAAAAGATACCATTCACAATAGCTTCAAACATTTTTAAATAACTAGGAATAAATTTAGGAAAGAGTTTAAAGATCTCTTTCATAATGAATGAAAATTATAAATCACTAAAGGAAGAAATCAATGAACATTAGTAGATGGAAGGGTATTTCATTACCATGAATGAGCAGAATCAATATTATAAAAATGGCTATACTACTGAAAGTATTGTGTATATTCAATACAATCCCTTTCAAAATTCCAATGACATTCTTCACTGAGATAGAAAAGTCAGTCCTAAAGTACATATGGAAGCACAAAAGACCTTGAAGAGCCAAATAAATCCAGAGCCAAAAGAGCAACACTGGAAGTAACACAATACCTAAGCTCAAACTATACTACAGAGCCATAGTAATAAAACCTACATGAAAACATAAAAACCAGTAGAATAGAAGACTCATATACAAACCCACCTAGCTACAGTCATGTGAGTTTTGACAAAGTTGCCCAAAACAATGTGTTGGAGAAAAGACGCCTCAAGAAACAGTGTTGGGAAAACTGGATATCAACCTGCAGAAGAATGAAACTGGATACTAGTATCTCACCTTTTATAGGATAAGTCCAAAGTGGATCAAATATCTTAATGTAAGATCTGAAACTGTGAAACTCCTCCAGGAAAAAAATAAGGAACATAGAGGAACATATAGGTAGAGGAAATAACATTATAAATAGAACTCCAATAGCTTGAAACTAAGATAAAAGATTGACAAATGGAAGTGCACGGAACTAAAAACTTCTGTACAGCTTTTTAGTTCTGTGCAAGGGGACTGAAGAGACAGTCTACAGTATGGGAGAAAATATGACAAGGGATTAAAACCAGAATACATAGGGAGCTCATAAACAACACCACAAAGAATCAACAACCCACTGAATAAACAAGTAAATGAACTGAACAGATCATTCTAAAAAGAAGTAATAATGGCCAATAAATGAATGAAGAAATGCTCAACGTCTTTGGCCATAATGGAAATGCAAATCAAAACAACTGAGATTTCTTCTTACTCTAGGCAGAAGGGCTGTGATCAATGACATAAACAACAAATGCTAACGAAGGATGCAAGGGAAAAGGAACCCTTATTAAGGTTCTGTTGGTGGGAATGTAAATTAGTGCAAACATTTTGGAAAGGAGTATGGAGGTTCCTGGAAAAGCTAAAAAGAGGTCTACCATAAAATCCAGCAATGCTACTCCTAGGCGTATGACCAAAAGAATGTGCTCCAGAACATGAAAGAACCACTTGCACACTCACATTTATTACAGCACTATTCACAAAAGCCAACCTTTGGAAACAGCACTGATGACACACAACCAATGAATGGATTAGGAAATGTGGAATACATACACAATGGAGTATTAATCAGCCATAAAGAAAAGTGAAATTATATTGTTTGTAGTTAAATGGATGGAACTATACAACATCATCTTAAGCTAAGTAAACTAGGCTCAAAAGCTCATAGATCATGTGCTTTCCCTCATATGTGGAAGCTAAGCCTAAAAAATAAATATATACCTAAAGACAATTATTATCCTATATTACATATATATATGAGAGAGAAAACATGATTGCATTAGTGGGTCTGTCTGAGGGGACTATGGAAGGCAGGAGAAGGAAAGAGAATTTTAGAGAGTAAAAAATATTGAGACACATAGATTCTGTGCATGGAGATAGTATAATGTAATGCCCTTTAAGTTGTTGGATAATAGGGGAGCAGGGTGATAGAGAAGGCTAAGTAATAGAGAGGTTAATCTAAGTAATAGAGTGGGTGATATATATGTGTCTGAAATACTAAGCTAAAATCCCTTGAACAATTAATATATACTTAAAAAATGAAGGACAGAAAAGTAAAACAGGTCCTGTAGAGGGGTGGGTACCACTGAATGGAGATGGGCATGAGGAAAGAGTGAAGGAGGGAGAATATGGTGGATATATTTTGTATTCATGTATGAAAATAGAACAATGACAGCTGTTGAAATTTTTCTAAGGGGGCAGAGAGGTTGAGTGAGAATGATGGAGGAGGCAAATCTAATTAAGCTGTATTGTAAGCACATATGTAAATGTCACATTGTACAACAATTATATGCTAATAAAAGTAAAACAAAATAAATAAAAATAGGAAATGTCAGATTTGACCCAGATGGAACAACACATTGATTATAAAGTGAGAAGTCCCACTTCTCCCTGTGGAGAAGAAAGTGTGTGTCCAACACAGAGTAAGGGTCAAAACTGTCACAGCTCCTACTGTTGATTGAGGAAAAACATTTCTGAACAACTCTGTAGGATTGTGGTAGTATAGAAATACTAACCACAAGCATTGTGAAACCCTTGGGTGTGTGGGTGTGTGTGTGATTTCATGTTTAGGATGAGTGACTGATAATAATGAAAGTGGCTCAGTAGAAGTCTATAAAACAGAAAAAAAAAGCAGCCAAAGGTTGCTTCTCATGAAGATAAGAAGCAGTGGTTGAAAGTCTGTCAACATTAAGAGTTAACAGAAGACAAAATGGTCATACTTGTCGGAGAAATGAGAACAGAACTGGCAGACGTGTAGAGTGCTTATGAATGCATAACTTAGGCCTCACCTGGTTGAAATCAAGGTGTTTGTGGCTTTAGTATCACTTGGAGCCTCAACTCAGGAAGGATTCTCTTCAAAGAGCCTGTGGGTTATTAGCAGAACTGATTTCCCTGGTGCCTGTAGTGTCAGGTCCTCTTGTCTTACTAGCTATTAGCCAGAGACTGCCCTCAGGACCCAGGAACTGTTCTACTCCCTGTCACACTCCATATCACTGACTTCTGAGAGGCTCAATATCCTTAAAGGACTCATCTGATTGTTCCAGACCCAACCATTTAACATCCTTTCACAAACTCAAAATCAACAGAATGATGACCTAATTGAGTGAGTGACAGCCCATCATAGCCACTGTCCTGTTCATCTATGCGGGAAGGGGTAACACTGAAAATGTGCACAATGGGCAGGAATCTTGTGGGAGTCCTAGAGTTCTGCCTGCCACAAGAGGAAAGGAAATAAGGAGAGGCTTCATGGAAGTCTAAAATGCTAGGCATGGACAAAGCTTCTTTCACAGCTGCATGCAAGGCTCAAACACCCACAGAAACCCAAAAGGATAGAGCAAGAAATAGAACATGTATACCTTCTTGCTTAAATCAGTATTTAGAAGCCATTATATAATGTCAAATAAAAAGATGCCTTCTCTCCCTCCTCAAATGAGGATTATTTCTGGTGCTCAGTTCATCGAGAACCTTGTAGATTGCTAGAATACTTTCTGCTGGTGTCCTTCTGGAAAATGCCATCTGCATATTTTACCTTTGGATTTATCAATAATTAAGTGGGCTCCACTTAATTGAGAGCAGTTTCGAGCAAATGTATTATATCAGACACAAGTTTTGTATTTTCACTGAAAATTATGATAAAACATAATAGAAATTAAAATTAAATCAACTTGTAGGCCTTGCCTGCCCAAGGCTGTTTTGCAATGGTGAGCTGAATGCATTTTAAATATGATCTCTTAATTCTTCTTTTTTTTGTTTTTAAGATAGGGTTTTGCTCTGTAGCTCAGGCCAACCATGAACTTGTAATCCTCTTGCCTCAGCTTCCCAAGTACTGGGATTACAGGTATGCATCCCAACCCTAGCTACTCTCTTCATTTTCTTCTGCTATTTAATGATAATGTAATATCAAACTCTTAATCATGTCTAAAGGTGTTCTCTGTCTCTGAGGAAGGGAGCTTACTAGGCTTCAAGTGTCAATGGTGGTCATGGGAGGAACTGTGGGCTTCCAGGCTGATGGATCTCATTCTGGCTCTTATTTTTTCCTTTGTTAGGGGTGACTGACTTTCCACAACCTTCTTGGAAAGTGTCAGCCTCCTTTTCCTCACAGACTAATTGAGAATGAAAGCATTCACCCCATGGCCTTTCAGTGAAGACAAAGTCATAATACACAGTAAGCACTCACTAAACACCAACTGCTACTATCATCATTGATGTTATTTTAAGAAAAAAATTAAACAGATTAAAGGTAATTTTAATAAATTACTTGTAACCCTGTTTTCACTCAAAAACATTTCTCTTCTTTCTATTCTATATAACATTATCTGACCTGAATATTTATTCATTGTTAGATTTGTCTCAGAAATTGCCCTTGGCCCTAATCTGTTTCTGCCTATTAGGAAAGGTGCTAGTTATTCCCAAACACAAACAAATTACATATACAAAAACAAATAAAAGACCATTTTTGTAGCATTTACAATTTTAGACAGTCTTTCCCAGGATAGATAAATTGTATTTGATGCTTTTAATTAAAAGTCCTAATGCCTTGCCAACTCAAAATCACAATTTACTTTTCAGTTCTCTTACAATCATTGTTAGATCTCCCTTTTCTTTTTTTCTTTAATAATGTATACAGTCCTGTTTACTGGATAAAATCAGTTGTCAAATTACAGAGGTAGATTCTGCAATTGCATTGTAAGTAACAATAACAGAAAAACCAGATTAGAGCAAATAATCTGCTCTAATCTGTTCATAAATCAGTATTCTTTTTATGTATAGTGCTTGCACATACAATATCCCCCATTTTGTTTTGTTTTCAGTCTCAGCGCTCAGATATGGACCTTGGCTGAGTGTTTAGTGTTTTCCCATTTCTCTCTATTCACTTTGCTCTAGATTTCTTCTCAGGACTCAGCATCCATTTTTCCTCTTAATGACTTTTTATGTCTTTTTATTTTTTTCTTATGTTTTATTATATATTTCTGAATGGTCTATCAAATTCCTTTGGTGGATAAGTCATTTAAACAGTATCATTCATTTATAGAGCCAAGTAAGCAACAACAATAGCAGATCAAGGGCAAAATGAAGCTCTTGTTTATTTTTGCTTATGTTTCACAATACAGATAACAATTTAGATTTTCAAGTGACTGGTGACAAACATGAAGTGAAAGATGCTGCTTGTTTGACTTAGAACCATTGTGGACACAAATGAAAATAAAAATCTAAAATAATGATCAAAAAAGGAACTGTGTTCTAATGTCCCCACAACTGGAACATTTCAGGAGTGGACCTGGATTCAGGTAGACATATTGCAATACATAAAAAATATTGAGTGTAGTGTCTATGTGGAGTTTTTGTGATATCCTCCCTTTTCAAACTTGATCTTTCCACCTTATTTATCTGTTTTAAATTTCTCTATGAAGTATATACTTGTTACATTGGACTATTTGCCATTGTGGAACTTGACATGTATTTTCCCTGCCTTTTTTAAATGTTTCTCTTCTTTCCCTTCCTTAAATTCCTCCCACTGATATGTGCAGCACTGCTTCTCTGCAGTCTTCTGCACACTGTCTTTTTATCACCAATACACTCCCTATGTTGCAAATATTTCTTGTCTTATTTTACAACACTTTTTGCCAAGAAGTATCCCATTTAATCTTGATTTATTGTGTTTTATTTTTATCTGCATATATGCTAAACTGCTTGTGAATATAATTTTTGTTGCTATTTTTATCCACTGATGTGCCTAGCATAAGGCTTTTCAGATAGCAGAAGTGAAGACTTGGGGGGGAACTCCTGTGGTTTTTGTTTGCTTAGGAATCTAGATTTAATATTGATGAATAGGGGACCCTGAATAAAACATGTGAGTGGAATAATTCTGAAATATTTAGTTATATTCTTTTGTTGCTAATACTTCACTTAAATCATAAAATTAAAAAGTTGGACTTTGTAGAGAGTGGTTATTTGTATTATTCTTGTAAACTCTTTTCCTTTGAAATTGATGAGTATGAAATTAGTGTGATTTCTGGAGGACTTGGATTTGATGCTTTGAAAGGGGTTTATAAAAGTTTTTCTAGCATAAATCAGTTTTAAATTTTGCTTAGCAAAATCCTGAATGCACTGACACATGAGCATAAATTTAATCTCTATCAGCATGATGAAAATTTTTGGTATTACTTGCTTTCATACCCTTTACTGACAGCTAGGCTGGGGTTCAATTCAGACACCTTTCTGTGCATATTTGAAAACAGCCTTCAAACTTGAAAATCCCCTTGAGTTCTTCTAGTCAGTAGGCTTTCTAGGAAACCACTTTTTCATAGGAGCCACCGAGGGGCAAAAAGTGGTGAGCACAGGAGCCCAGTCACACATGCAATCAGAATGGCAGGTGCAATGTCCCATGCCTATGCTCTGGGATCTGTGCTGCATTGTTCCTCAGTGTTCCTGGTTTTGAGCTATGGCCTATCACTGGACTTCTGCAGTATGACTCTGCCACACAGTCCACCACTCATTGGTTTCCAGAACACTCAGACCTGGCAGTAATGACTGACTCTCAAGTTCAAGTTGTCTTTGTTTGGTTTTCTTTGCCTGGTTCCTCCAATCTGTGGTATCTGTTCCTCCTTTTACCAGTAGGAATCTGCTGTCACTTCCTTGGACTCAGTTTATTTTGCTTGGGAGCTCCACAGCACTGCTTTCTTCCCATAATAAGCAGAGTAGTGTATGGGATTAGATCCACAGTACATGGGCTGAGTGTGCCATTAGCAAAGTGCTTGGGACCAGAGTGCTTTGGATTTTGAATTTTTTGGCTGTTGGAATATGGAGCATAGACAATGACATATTTTGGGCATGAACACAAGACTAAATATAAAATTGATTTATGTTTATTATACATCTTATCACATAGTCTGATGGTAATGTTTACAAGATTTTTGATTTTATAGAATAATTTAAATCATTTAATATAACTGCAATAAAAATTTTGCATAAATTTTACTGTAATTTAAATATTTAAATTATACATTTTATGCAATAATTTTAATATTTTTAGAATAATGGCATACAATTTTAAGTTGTGGTATCACGTTGACACTTAAAAAGTCATGGACTTAGGAGCATTTAGGATTTAGGATTTCCACATTACAGACACTCAGCATACATGTGAAAACCCTTCCACATATGTTCAACCCTAGTTGGTGAAGATGCAGGATTTCATCTTGAGATTCATTTTGGAAGAATAATATCTCCATTATCCCACATAAAAGTTGGTTTCTCTAACTTATTCATATCTATGTATAGATATAAATATAAATATATATATATATATATATATATATATGTATAGCCATAAATACATTATAGACAAGTTTATCTCCTAAAGTATCTGAGTCTTGGTGAGCACAGGGAC
The DNA here is from genome assembly GCF_047511655.1 of Castor canadensis. Classification (NCBI taxonomy): domain Eukaryota; kingdom Metazoa; phylum Chordata; class Mammalia; order Rodentia; family Castoridae; genus Castor; species Castor canadensis. Next base: position 96,963,973 of record NC_133388.1, on the reverse strand, counting down.
AACATCACCTTACCCCAGGTGAGACTGACTCTCATTTTCTGGGCTAGGCATGGATTGAACTATTGTGCTGACATGCAGAAGACTCCTGGAAAGCAGGAGTGGGGCTGTTGCCCAGCTCACCAGCTTCCTGTGCAGGAACATCTGGGACATGCTTAATCTGCTTTTCCCTGTGAATGATCCTGTTCATCTTTTGATCTGTGCCATTTCCCTTTCTTTGGGGGTTCTTCCCCCTAGCTCCCTCTTCTCTCTACCACTATGGCATCTTAACTAAATCCATGTGATCTTTTTTCTACCTGTCCATCCCTTCACAGGGCTGTAAGATGTGTAATTGATAGGACCATGCTCACATTGGCTTTGAATCTTGATGTTCAACAAGCTGACACTGCTGAGAAAAAGGTTCCTGGATGCAGTGCTGACTGCACTCTGATGTTGCTCCCTTTTCCTTGTTCCCTGTGTCCTGCCATGCCACATGGCCTGTGCTCTGGGCTGGCAAAGATCAGCAGCCTAGAACTTCTTATATAGATTTAGCCTAAATTTGCAAATTAAGACCATCAAACTTTCAAAAATTTGCTATACCATATGGACATGTTCCTGGCTTAGAGAGGTTTTGTCCTCAATGAAGTAATTTGTTATTATTTCTATAGCTAAAATGATAAAGATAATTGTGATTAACCTTTTAATTATGTTTCTTGGAGTTCAGTGTAAATACTAGTCATTGAATAAATGATGCTAAATAAATTAGAAATAATAAATGAATATTAACTGCTCATTTTATTCTAAATAAATCAAAGCAAATCTTTTAGAATAAAAAAGACTTCAATATCAAAAGTGCTACAAATAAAAAAATTCCAATTTATAATTAATTGCCCAAATTATCTAATATTTCCTTTCATTTGCCATAAATGTTATTTATCCAGACCTGGCTTTGAAGATGTGCAGATGCTTTAAATCTGTTATTCAAATGACAATTACTCTCATTTACCTAACCACTACTGTGGAATCCTGGGTTATGATGCAGGTTGAGCTCACTGAGAAGAGGACATAAAGAACAGTCTTCAAGTTACCACACCTGTTCTCAAAAACCTTTTATGAAAGGAATCATATTATGAGAATCTCTGCAGTATTTGTGTTAAATTGCTTCATGGAGTAAGTTCTTTAAAGTGATCATGCGACAAAAGATTGTAAGTATAAAGCACTCAGAGGTGGGCAGGTGCCCTTGGTCATAGATATTTCCAGGAAGACTGTGGGACTTAGAGTAGGTTGGTTTTAGCAATTGATTTCAAAAGAACTGCAGACTTACAGAAATGCTGTACCCCACACAGAGTTCTGTGTGCCCTTAACACAGCTTTCCCTCTGTGAGTATTCTTGTAACCATGATACATTTGTCAAGACTAAGAACCACATGTTGATGGACACCAACCCTACTGCCTGCACTAGGGCTTCATGGTTTTCCACAGCAAGGCTCTTTTGGGTTCCAGGATGCCACACTGACACAGTTGTTGTCTCACAGGTCTTTTTCACTTGCATATTTGCTCAGACTTCCCTTCTGTGTTTCCTATATGCTCCATTTTATATATGCTCTTAGAAATTAGAGCACACTTTACATTGAAACCATGCAACAGCAACATTTTTTGTGAAGTTCTGCAGGTCAGTTTTCTCCTCTAATTTTTTCTGCTGCAGCTGCACAGCGGCAAAAATCAAGGAAATGATTTGTCTGAGAACCATTTGGAGGCCTTGGAAAGAGATCCTTTCCCATCCCATTCAGATTGATGCCAGAATCCAGTCATTGAGACATAAAACTGAGGACCGTGTTTTTTTCTGAATGTGGACAGGACCTCCTTTAACTCCCAGTGAGCTTGCTGGCCCCACACTTGGCATCTTAGCATCAAGTGTCCTCACACAGGATCTCTGGTGTTTCTACCGTGTTCTTGCATATCACAGTCTGACTAGAGAAAAGGCTTTTCCTTCAAGAGTTTCTGTGACTACATTTGGTCCCCATGAATAATGTGGGATAATCAACCCATTTAGCTCAACAGCCTCCCAAGCATCAATCTCACATTTGCAAGTCTCTTTTGCTCCTTAATTTAACATATTGAGGTCCAGGATCTGGGAGTGTGCATTTGTGGGGAGGGAGGAGCAATCTGCCTATCACATTGTCTTTCATGAATAGATACTTCTGAAAAATACCAGTCAATTACTGTGTAAAATAACCTTCAATTTGGGTCTGTCTGACATTTTCTCATCACTAAATTAAGGTTCAACATTCTATGGCAGACTCCCAGAGATAAATGTAGAATACGTTCAGAACATCCCTTCACAGTTCATATCAGTGACACGATCACCTAGATGACAGATAGCTTGAAGGATTTTCTATAAGTACAAGAGCTATTTTTTTACTTTTTAATTCAGAAGTTCCTCCAGGGACATACTTAGATGTTTTAAATATTTTATTTCTGTTCAATGTAGTGACTTTTATTTCCTTCAATTTTTCCACATTTATTTATTGGAATGCTTTCATAAGGGAGACCCATACCTTCTCTCTCATCTATTTACTTATTTGTTCACTTAATGAACTCAGCATGGACATCTTGATGCTTATGCATCCTGTAGGTTTAATCCATCATTTATTTTGCTTCTCCAATTATCCCAGGTTTGGCCCTGGGAGTACCTCAGGTTGATCTTGATTCTTTACAATGATCCATCGTTTGATAGACACTTCCTTATTTTAATGGCACTACAAGATACTCCCAAGTCTTACAGTTTCCCTGGTGCAGCACTGGATTCAATCACCTCTGTAAAGGATCTTGGTTCTTTACATCAGAGAGTGATATTTGAAAACAAAGATTTGAGTGTGGTGTTAGGTATGCCCAGAGCAACACAATGTTAGAAAAAATTGATTTGTCATTTCCCATTTGTTCCCTCTTTTTCTCATATTCACTGCTCCTTATTCTCTCTTGCTCCTTTCTCTCAGCATTTAAATATAATTAGGTCTTTTCCACCTTCAACATAAGAACAGTATTCCTTTGACACAGTATTCTCGCAGCTTTCATTGACTTTCTACTTTTATGATTCTTTGAAGGGGTCATCTAAACTAGTGGTTCATATCCTGTTTGGTCTTAGAATCCTTTACAGACATTAAAATTGAAAGTTCAGGAACCAACAATATGTCATTTATCTGAGTTATAGCTATTGATACATACTAAATATTAAAATGCTGAGTTAGTGACATAAAAAGTAAGACTTTAAAAATAAAATAGAAATCTTCTTCTAAAAGATTTCATTTTAATAAAAAGTAGTAGCACACGCTTTTGCTAGTCTAGATTTCTAACTGCAAACTTTCACTCTCGAAGACTCATTTAAATTACTGAACCCAAGATTTTTTTAAAAATCCACTTGTTTTCCCATCAATATTCAGTTCTGAGGTTATGCACTCTCTGATTGATATATGAGCCCCTAAACCCTCTACCATTTCTTCCTGGAATGCTCTTTTCTCCTTGCCATGGTTTGTTTCTCCTGTCCCTGACTACCACAGTCAGGTCTCCATGTATCATCCTCTTTTTTTATGTGTAATCTTAAAGTAGATGCTGTTTCAAGTTTCCCTGCAGCCTGCATGTAATTTCTTCTGGATTTCTCTGAGGGACTCCCTTTACGAAATAGCATCAGGTATCATTAAAAAGCACCAAATAGCATCCACACAAGGATGCTATCCATTCAAGTACCTGACCCAATGCCTTTACTCTGGGCTGCAAGATCACATATTCAGTTACATATTGTGCACTTACACCTGCACGCTCTTTAATCACATGGGCATTTTACCTGAACTCATCATTTCCCCCAACACCATGTCCAAAATGTATTCTAGTGTCTTCCTCAAAAGTAACAAAGCATGAATGATTTTATCATCTTCTTTCCTCTATAAAACTCCAAAAGTTTTCCTAGTCTCCAATATTTTTATTCTATTTTCTACAGGCTATTAGAGGCCACTGTTTTGAAATAATTCTTTTAAGTTCCTTCCCTATTTTGAGACACTATTCTTACAATTCTCACTGAAAATATCTAGTTTAATTTAATAGGCCCAGAATTTCTCTTTCGTAAAGTTATGAATGAAAATGATGGCTTAACATTTTCTTGAAATATCATTAACTGCCACATGTTCTACTCTGTTTAAGTGTGGAATTTAATGGATTTGAATATTCACAGAGTTTTGCGGACATCATTAATGATATAAGATTATATTATTTTCATCATCCCAGAATGAAATTTCATATCCATTAATAGTCACTCCCATCACTACCAGTACCTACTAAACTTGTGTCCCTAGAGATTTTCCTATTATAGCTTTTGTTATAAATGTAATCATAAGATATATACCATTTTGACTGGCTTCTTTCACTTACTGTAATGATTTCATGGTTCATCTATGTTGCAGCCCTTTTCAATATTCTATTAATTTCTATTGACAAATAACATTCTTTTTTATGTGTATATACATTTTTTTAACAAATCAGTGGTACACAGGCATTTGAGTTGTTTCCAAATTTAAGACATTATAAATAATATTAGCATGAACGCTTGTGTAAAAGTTTTATGTTTTGTGAACATATATATGTAAGTATGTTTCAATAACTTTTGTGTAGATATGGTGGAGTGGAATTGCTGGATCTGGAGCTATCTCATGTTCAGTATTTTGAAAACCTCCAAGATGGCTATACTTTTCTACTGCTTTGAACAGCAATAAGTGAAGATTCTTCTTATTTTGCTATATCTTCATTAACACTTCTAAAGTCTCCCTGTTTTGTACAATTATACTATGGGGTGTGAGGTGGATTTCATCATGGTTATTATTTGCTTCTCTAGTGACTATTGTTGTTGAACATTTTTCACTGCTTATTGTCCATTTGTAAATGTTCTGTGAAAATGTTTGTGCAAATCCACTGCTCATTTTAAACTGGGTTATTAGCATTTATTATTTTTATTGTTTATATATTCTGTACTTCAGTCCCTCATGAGGCATATGGTTTACATACCTTTCTTTCATTCTGTTATTGTGCTTTCTTGATGGTGTCATGTGTAGTGACACCATCCATTTTGAGGATATAGTGACACTCTCCATTTTGAGGAACTGAAGGTTCTCTGGTTATTTTTCTTCCTGGTGTTTTCAATGTCACATCTAAGACATGACTAATCAAAAATCATGAGATTTACTCTTAGGTTTACATTCAACTGTTTAATGTCCTTCACATTTAGATCTGTGATTCTTATTAGCAAGGAGTTTCATTGTGATTTTCCACACATGCATATAACATAACTTAAAGTAGCGTACTCTCTCTTATTCTTTCTTATAATCCCTTTTCAAATAATTTTGGTGTTTCATTATTCTACTTTCATACATGTGTGTGAAATAATTCATTCATATTCACCCCCTTTATCCTCTTCTTTCATCCTCCAACCTCCCACTGGTTCCCACCTATAAGGAGTCTCTCCCCACCAACCATTTTATACTCGAGTCATTCTTTGTTTTGTTAGGTCTACATTCCAAATATGAGAGAGAAAACATGATATTTCTGTTGTCATTCTCAGCCTTGCTTATTTCACTTAACACGAGTATTTTCAGTTCCATCCAGTTTCCTACAAACTACATAAATTTCATTCTTTTTGTGGTAGAAAATACTATTTGTGTGTGTGTGTGTGTGTGTGTGTGTGTGTGTGTGTGTGTGCACATGCAAGGCTTAAACTCAGGGCCTTGTGCTTGTTAGACAGGCACTCTAACACATGAGCCATGCCTCCAGCCCCCACACTTTCTATGTCACTTCATCAGTATATGGACGCTTGGGCTGGTTTTATAGCTTGTCTATGGTAAGTGGCACTGATGTAAACACGGGTTTGCAGATGTCTATAATGCATGCTGACTTATGTTTCTTTAGATATATGCTCAAAAGTGGTTTAGTAGGATCATATGGAAGTTCTGTTTTTAGTTTGTTGAGGCTCCTCCATGTTGATTTCCACAGTGACTGCACTAATTTACATTCCTACCAATGGTGTATAAGTGTTGCTTTTCCTCCCACATCCTTGCCAACATTGACTGTCATTTGTTTTCTCAATGACTGCTATTCTGATTGGAGTAAGGCAGAATCATAGTATAACTTTAATATGCATTTCCTTTATGGATAAGGATGTTGAACATTATTTATTTGCCATTCACACTTCTGAGAACTGTGTGTTAAGCACATTTTCTCATTTTTAATTGGATTATTTGTTCTGTTGTTTTCAATTTTGGAGCTATTTATATATTTTGGATATGAATGCTTTATTTGATTAATAGCTGGTGAAGATTTTCTACCTTTCTATATGCTGCCTCTTGATTATGATAATTGTTTCCTGATGTGCAGAAGCTTATTAATTTGACAAAATCCCACTTGTATGTTCATGCTGTTATTTATTGAAAAACTGGTGTCCTATTCAGAAAGGTGTTACCTAAGTCCTACCTTTATTTCTAGTCGTTTCAAAGTTTCTTGTCTTAATTTAGATCATTGATGCATTTAGAATTGAATTCTATGTATGGATATCCAGTTTAACCAAAAGCATTTATTTCCCTTTCATTTATTTCTCTTACTTTATTTATCAGGCTAAAAAGTCTAGCACTATATTGAATGAGAGTGATGACAGTGCTGAGTGCAGTGACTCACACTTGTAATCCTAGGTACTTGGAAGGTGGAGATCAGGAGCATTGTTTTATGAGGCCAGACTGAACCAAAAATTTGAGAGAACAAATCTCACTCAATAATAGTTGGGCACGGTGGTGTGTGACTCTCATTCCAGCTCTGCTGGAAGAGTATATAGAAGGATCATGGTCCAAACCAGTTTGGGTATAAATGTGAGACTCTGTTCAAAAAGTACTGAAGTAAGGCTTAAATGATAGAGTACCTGCCTGGCAAGGACAAGGCCCTGAGCTCAAACTCAAGCATTGTGAAAATAAAAGAAAGAAAAAAAGAAAAAGTTAAGAGAGTGACACCCTTGTATCATTTCTGATGTTAGAGGAAATATTTTCAGTTCTTCCCCATTTAGTACACCATTGACTATAGTTTTACTGAGTATCACTTTTATTATGTCAAAGTATCTTCCTTCTATTCCTACTTTGGAGCTTTTACAAAGAAGTGATGTTTAACTTTGTCAAAGGCTTTTTTGCTTCTACTGAAATGATCATGTGATTTTTGTTCTTATTCTGTTTTTGTGCTGTATGATGGCTATTGGTTTGTGTACTCTGAGCCATCATTGTACTTTGGAATGAAAACACCTTCATCATGGCATATGATCTTTTAATATGCTCTTGAATTCAGTTTGCCAGTATTTTACTGAGAATTTTCCATCTATGTGCATCAAGGAAACTGGTCTAGAATTTTCTTCTTTTGTTGTGCCCTTGTCCAGTTTTGGTATCAGAACAATACTGGTTTTATAGAATGAGTTTGGTGGAGTACTTTCCCTTTCTATTTTATGGCATATTTTGAAGATCATTGGGGTTAACTCTTCTTTATTGATCTGCTAGAAATCAGCAGTGAACTGATACAGTCTGAGCTTTTCTTTTTTGAGGGAGACTCTATTCCTGCTTTAATCTCATTGCTTGTTTTAGATATGTTTAGATATTTTATACCATCCTCCTTCAACTTTAGTATAACTTGCATCTAGAAATTTATCAATTTCTCCTACATTTTCCCATTTGTTAGAATATAAGTTTTCAAAGTATTACCTAATGATTCTCTGAATTTCATTAGTATTTGTTGTGATGTCTTCTTTACCATTTCTAATTTTATTAATTTGGATCTTTTCCCTCTTTTGTTTTGTTAGTTTGGATAAAGGCTTGTCAATATTTTTTATCTTTTCAAAGAACCAGCTCGTTGTATCATTGAATCTTTCAGTTGTTCTTTTAGTCTATATTTTATTAATTTCTTCCATATTTTTATTATTTCTTTCATCTATTATTTTGCAGTTTGACTTGTCCTTGTTTTTCTAAGAGCTTCACATTCATCATTAGCTTATTTTCTTAAGATCTCTTGGATTTCTTAACTTTTCTCTTAACTTTGCCTTTACAGTATTTCAGAGGTTCTCACAAGTTATAGTCTCATCTTCATTTGATTCTGGGAATTTGTTTTATTTCCTCTCTTAATTCTCCAATGACCTACTGATCACTCAAGAGTGAATTTTTCAGTTTCCATTTGTTCAGAAATTTTCTGTAGTTTCTCTTGCCATTGATTTCTAATTTTATTCCAATGTGCTCCAAAAAATGTATGAAGTTATTTCAATTTTCTTTTATTTGTTAAATCTGTTTCATGTCCTAATATATGATCTATTTTGGAGAAAGATCTGTGACCTAATGAGAATAATGTGTATTGTGTGCCTCTTCAGAGGAATAATCTGTAATGTCTGTTAAGTTGCTTTGATCTATACTGTTGTGTAATTCTGAATTTTCCTAGTTGATTTATTTGTCAGTACATATCTATCTGTTGTGGTCTGTATTTGATTTTATGTCCAACAGTGTCGCTTCTTGAAACTGGGCCCACTAACATTATGTGCATATACATTCAAAACTGATATTGCCCACAGTTGAATAGTTTCCAGACTGTCAACATAAGGTGACCTTGTCTCTTCTAACTAAGTTTGTTTTATTCATCAGGTATGAGTACAACTACTCATGCTTGGTTTGAGACTCCATTTTCTTGGAAAAATTTTATTCAATCCTTTCACTTTAAGCCTGTGCTTGTCCTTGCCTGTGAGGAGCATTTCCTTTAGGCAACAAACGGTTGTGTCATTCTAAAAAATTCAACCCCCTAATCTGTGTCTTTTGATTAGAGTATTTAATTACACAATCTATCAAATAAACACTGTCTTTTCTCATATATTATTTAAGTTGACTGTTTGTAATTTTAAGAATAATGGCTCTTTTAAAAATTTTATTGTATGGATTCCTAAGATTAAAGCCCATTTTTGACATGCTACTGTCAGAGCAAACATACAGGTATAATTCCCATTGCTTATGCCTAAACCACTTTGCTATGACATCTATGTTATAATAGGCAAACATATAAAAATGGAAAAGTGAAATAAATACTTTATCTTAGGGAGAAATGTGAGTCTGAGTCAAAAAGTTAAAGCTTTTCTTTCAAATATTAGAATAGGGAAGTAAATGTTAAAGGACTAAGATAGCTATTTAATAGAAACTCTAAAAAACTGAAGCCCATCTTTATTAACAGGGATTAAGACCATTATTTTCATTATGAGTAACTAGCCACATGTACTTTAAACTCTTACTTTTCAGAGCTGACTTTATTTTCTGTAAACTTCACGGAACATGATGAAAGTCACCCTAGCCTCACTTACATCCCCTTCCTTATATAAATGAGATAGTTAACCAATAATTTCCTACTAGAATTGGCCTGGTGTTGGCTTAAAGACTTGTGGATGAGGAATGATAATTACATGAGGTTTTTTGGTCACCATGGTTGCTCTTTTCCTTCTCAGTCCACTGCTTCCATATTGGAATATTTCATATATTTGCTTTCTTGAATCTCTCAGAAATATTTATTAACATGTATGTATTCAGTGAAAGGTGATGTTTATTTCTGATAAGTTTGGCCATTAAAATCACTTCATTCTTCATGCTTGTCTGTTCAACTCTCTTGGCAATACATTGGTTCCACTCTTGTTTGTGCCACCTGGTCTGCATACCTGAACATGGTGCTGCATAGACTTGTAGACAACTATTAACAAGAACTCAGAATTTCAAGCTCCTTTAATTAAAATTTCTGAAGAAAACCACTCATCTTTTGCATTATCATCACCAACTTCTAGATGACTACATGGAAGACTGCTTTTTTAATCAAGAAAAACAATTTTGAATTTCAGTGAGTGAAGTTGATCCACCATGGATAGCTGAGGTTGGAGACCAAAACATTTTAAAAGTACTAGTATGTCTGGTTGTATGATTTTTTTCTAACATTTTTCTAGAATAAAAGTGAACTCAAAGGAAGAAAATAAATGAGTAACTAATGATGTGCACTGATTCTTCCAGGACTTCCCATAACAATCTCACCAATGCATCATATATTCTTCTTTGCCACTGCTGTGCTGAATGAAGAAGACAAGGAAGTGAATTCTCTGCACTTTCTTTTGATTAACATTTACTGAATTGGGAATGGAAGAATTTGATGGCCTGAACACACCACAGGGAGAAGACACCACCACCCATAGTGTACCCTAATGCCACAGCTTTCCTTAGCTAAATGATCACAAATTTCAATTGTAAACATTTAATACTCCAACAGAGAACAGCAGAGGACAAACTATGGTTTCACTCCACTTCTACCATCAAAGACTAAATAGTCTGAATTTTTTCCTTTGCCTTGAAGTAGCAAGACTCCCTGCCTTCCCGCCAAGGCAGAGTATGAAAAGCTGAATGGGGATGATGCTTTTGTCCCCATTGGGTAGAAATGGTGCCTCTTCCTTCAGCTTGCACACCACACAGAAGAAAGGAATTAGTTCTACTCCTCTCAGTCAGCCAGACTGTTAGCAGAGGAGCCACCAAGGTCAGCCAAAATTCTGACCACACCCAGCAAAAACAAGAAGGTCCTCTCCACTCCTAGGGTTGACAAAGGCTAAGTATGGAACCTGTATTTTCATTCTCATATGAAAATAACAAAGTAATACCACCCTCTCCAAATGGCATCAACATAAGCCATCTGGCATATGGATATTCTGAAACAATAAACAGAGCCTCATGACCTCCAAAGTTTTCAGTGTCAATAGAAAAGCAGTTAAGAAAACTTAGAATCACCTTGAATGAGGAAAGACAATCAACAGACACCAGCCCTGAAATGAGGGAGAATTTGGAATTGTTGCACAAGAATTTTAGAATAGTTGCAGATATACCTCAACAAGGAATATACAAATGCTTGAGGTAAGGAGCTGCCAAGTTTCACCAAATAAATAGAATTCCATACCAATGAGATCAAAGCTATTAAAAATGGACAAAGTAGAAATTTTACAATTGTAAGATGCAAAAGTTTGAAATTATTCCAGGAATGGTAGGAGGGGAGATAAAGGAGAATAATGGAGGGGATGAGCTCAAGTATATTTCATACTATGCAAGAACTTTGTAAATGCCACAATGTACACCAGCCCCAAATTTTTTTTAATTAAAAGAACTGAAAAAAAGAAACTCAATGGATGGACTCAGGAAATGGTGGGGAAAGAGGAAAGAACAAGTGAGCTTGAAGCCAGAACAACATGAACTATTCAACCTGAACAATTGAAGTGTAAGTAGACTGAAGAGAAAATGATCAGCGCTTCTGCAAAAAGACCTTGACTGTGTGCCACTTGATTTCTGGAAGGAAAGGGAAAAGAGAACAGGGGTAAAATTATTCAAACATAATGACCAAAGTTCTCAAATTTGGCAAAAACAAAAACAAAACAATAAACCTACACATTCAAGAAGCTGGAGGAACTCCACAGTATTAACTGAAGAAATTCACACTACAGTGCATCACAATCAAACTGAAAACAGAGACAAAGAGAAATCTCAAATTAGTTTAGAGAAATAACACCTTACTTATTTACAAGGAAACAATCTGAAGATGCTATAGAAAGCATGAAACCAAGGCTGGGGTGTGGCTCACTGGGAGAACAACACATGTCTAGCCTGTGCAATGATGGTCTTGATCCCTAGCTCTCAAAAAAATTAAAACTGAAAGAACAAAATAACAATACTTTTCAAAGCCTTAAAGAAATTTAACCTACAGATCTGAATCATATACATAAGGAAAATACCTTTCTCAAATGAAGAAGAAATAAAAATATCCTCTTATGAAAGAAATGTAATAGAATTTTTTGCCCATAGAGCTATCCTAGAAGAATGGTCAAATAAAATTCTCTAAACAGAAAGAAAATGATAAGAGAGAGAATCGCAGAACATCAGGAAGAAAGAACAATGTAAAAACTGTGTATAGCCAGGGCATGTATAGTGTATTTTCTTTCTTTTCTTGTGCTTTCTAAGTTTCTGAGCCACACACTTAACATCTGTGTACTTAAGTGTATGATCTTCTCTCATATCACTAATATTTTTTTAAAAGATTGTCTACTTAAACCAAAAAGTTGCAAAAGACGCAAATTGACCATTTGTTAAAATGCTAGAATGATAAAAATGAACTTAAGAATATAAAAAGTTGCCCCAAATCTTTTTCCCCTTTTTCTGAGGTAGTGGGTGTTGGACCTATGGCCTTGAGCATGTTGGGCAAGCATTCTGTCACTTGAGGCACATCTCCAGCCCCTTTTTGTTTCTTTTTTTTTCTGTTTTGTTTTGTCTAGATTCTCACTAACTTGGCCCAGCCTGGTCTCAAAGTCACAATCTCTTACCTAGGTCTCCTGAGTAGCTGGGAATCCTGACATGTACCACCATGTCAAACTTCAACATTACTCTTACCAAAAGAAATACAAATAAGTTTCTAGAGCTATCATTTCTCACATATAAGAGTGGAGAAATTGCACAAGCCTACCATCTTCCTATATTGGTAAGCAGTTACTGGTAAGCCTATCCTGCACATGCTACTGATGGGAGTAATGGTTCCCTATGTGTTAGATAAGTCACCAATATCCAACTAACTGATCTACACATTTATGCCATTATACAATAGTACCACCTCTAAGTGTTTATCCTATAACATCTTCTCAAATGCAAAACATTATGCATACAAGGTACAATTGTATGTACAATTGTGACATTGGTTATGATACAAAAACAATGGAAAACCTTAAATATCAAAAATAATATTTGCATAAACTAAATATATCCACATATTAGAGCATCATAGAGCTATAAAAAGAATGTCTATTTTAATAAAGTGACAATCACAATTTCCTGGATGAATTACAAAAAGAGAATATGAATAAATATTATCACTTTGTTCTAATGAAGTACAGGCACTGTGTGGATCCACACACCACATAGGTGTAATGTACTTATTGAACTTACTGCTAGTTTGTGATTCCTACTTCTAGAACTCTTCTTGGCCTTAAGTCTTCACTTCTATTGTTTAATTGCACTTCAAACAATGATTTTTAATCCTTTGGGAAATATTATTGGGGCTCCCATGAACTTTTCTCTTTTTCTAGAGAAACACAAAACTAAAATTTGGGGGCATATAATAAAACACACATGAAACCACCAACAGAATTCAGAGGGGTCAAAGACTTCAGACAACTAAAATTTCTGGGTTATCTTCTAAAACTTAATAATCAAAATATTCATCTGAAATGTCTTTCTAAAAATAATAATTACAAGATTATTCCCACCTAGCCACTTCAATATCTTGTAGCTCATGGACAGAATGGGTTCCAAAGATGGTCAAATCCTAATTATTAACAGTTATAGATATGTTTACCTTACATGGAAAAGGAGCTGTGTGAATGTGTCTAAATTAAAGACCTTGTGGAGGGGAGATTAGGCTAGACTATTGTGTAATCAAGTACAACCATAACAATCCCTCTAATAGGAAAGAGAAATCACTGAAGAAATGTAGCTATGGATGCAGAAGTCAAAGTGGTCAGAGCATGGGATGCAGGCAGTCCCCAGAAGCCAGAGAAGCTCAGGAGAGATTCCTTCTTGAGCACCCAGAGAAATGCAGTTCTGCCATGTGTCATACAGTCGATATTCTGGTCATGGGTGGTCTGTGTCAGCCCGAGCAGGAAGCACACAGAGATGCAGGTCTTGCAATCTTGCAATCAGCAAGTTACTAATGCAGAGAAGATGCAGTGAGGTGTGTTGGGTCAGGGAAGACAGAGCAGGCGTTGCCTTGGGGATAAAGGAAATGATGTCAGAGGGGTGCCATTTGTTGTAGGTCATGAAGAAAGAGTTTCACAGATCCAGAAAGGAAGGAAGAGGATTCCATGCATGGAATTAGGGTGAAACTCTCAGCAGCCTCTGCACTGGAACACTTGTATGCTAGTCTAAGTCAGAAGTTTTGCAGCATAATCATGATCATGTCTTTAAATACATGCAAATAGGGTCTATCATTTTTAATCAGTTCTACATGATTTCCTAGCATGCTTTTCTAAAAAAAAGCCACCTAGCAAAATCTTAAGAAAAAAAATAACCCTGTCCTTATTTATCAGTGCCCTGGCAAAGTTCTGCATGCTGGATACCAACCTCTGCATGAGAGGAACATGCAGTGTTCAGGACAGCAAGCAGACAACTGTGACTGAAGCAAAGTTGGGGAGAGAGGGAAGCAGTGACATGGGAGACTTAGGAGCTCTGTGGTGGCCACATTGTGAGGAGGTTGGTGGGGATGACAGATGAAGAGGCAGGTGTAGGGAGGAGGATACTAAATTTGGAAATGAATATGTTAAGTTTGAGGTCACTGTCAAAAACCCAGAAAGAGAAATAAAGGAAGTCCTGAATTGAGCATATGTGTGGGCCAGATTTATGGATGAAGCCCAAATTCTCTTCCATGAAGCACTAAAAATGAAGACAATAACTAAAACCAGGGGAGCTTTGCTACAATACTTCATATTAATCATATTCCAAAGAAGAGGGTGCAGAAAGATGAGCTACTGACAGGAGTAGATGGTTGACTTTCCTCTTAAAAACTGCACGGTTCACTGATGTTTGGTAACTTAGTGAGGAAAATGAAACAGCAGCTCTGGGTTGTAATGCAATTCTCTGAGCAAACCTTGTGATACTCATGGTAGGAACAGAATCTGGATCAGATCCACTGGGTTGATAATTAAGAGCAGAAGTTTTTAATTACTTTCTCCTCTTGTGAGAGGAAAAGAATAATTAAGTAGCCAAGTCAAAGCAAATGCTCACAAAGTATTTCTGATTATAAAGGAGAATCCTGGAGTAATTTGTACTTTACGTCTTGACAATATGAGGTAAAGTACTCAATGCTGTGTGAAATAATAGCTTCTGACCTGCAGTAATTGTGTAGCTTGCCTTCAAACACTGAAGTAGCAAAAATTTAATAAATAGCTACCAGGTACAGATGTGTACTTAGCTTTGGTATTAAGATATCTAAGTCATTGTCCTCAAATACTTCACACTCTAGTGTTGTCTAATTTTTCTGAGAACCAGTAATTACAGTGGTTAATGTTTTAATAATTATTTTATTTCATTTTATATTTCTCTTTTTACTGTTCAGATTGATGGAGTTTGGACCACAGGTTTTTGCTACCAGGAAAAAACAAAACAAACAAAAAAACCCTTAATGTTTATCATCTGGTGATTTTAAAAAGTGACCTGTGACCCTCAGGTCAGATGAGATGAGTCAGTTTTGTGACAGTATTCAGGACATGTGTTCTATGCCTAGGAAACAGAGTGCTGAAAGGCCATTTATTGTAAATGAGGCTGACCTTTTGGAAAACTAGAATAACAAAGTGTGGCCACATAGTACAGATCTGGCAGGTGTTGAGATTGAGCTACAGTGCAGATGAGGGAGGTGGATAGTGTGGTACGTGGCTTTTGAAAGTAGCACAAATCATCCCCCTCTGCCCCATGGCTACTTTGCAATGTGACTTTTCAGAGTTTCTTCTAATGAAGTGGAATCTATTTCTTATCCCTTGAATCATGTCTGGCTTTGTTACTTACTTTGGGCAAAGAAAGGGAAACACATTTGTAGCACCTCCAAACCTAGCTTTGCTCTACTGTCCCTGGTTGGATACCAAGTGAACAAGTATGGCTGTCCTGCTACAAGATGAAGTCCATGTGGAGGAACACTGGATGGTTCCCATGTTTCACTCAATGGACTTTGGATGAAAATATTATACCAATCTAGCCTCACTTACTATAACAACATACCACTTTGTCTAGTTATGTATGGTGAGGAAGGCTGTGCATGTAGGGTCAGAAGGGAACTCTATGTGCTCCCTAGTCACTATTCCTGTGAATATAAAACTGCTTTAAGATTTGTGGAGTGACTTAAGGGGGGAAGAGCACCTCCCTAGCAAGCCTGAAGCACTGAGTTAAAACTCCACCAGTGCCAAAAAATAAAAGCCACTCAAACTGCTTTAAAAAATAAAGTCTAGTTTTCAAGTCACATATGATTAATTCTGTCTTACAATAAATGAATATCAACACTTCATATTTTCCCTACTTTATTGATATTTTTAAAATTTCATATATTTATAAAATTTACACAAATATTAGAATTATGATTTATATTTTAAAGAGATAGTGTGAAGGTCCTTTTCATAGGAAAAAAAGTCCATAAAATCCCATTTTTATCTTATTGAATCTCCCTTCAAAGAATATATAAACTGAGTCAATTCTAAAGGAGTCCATTAATCTCAGCTACCTAATCCAAATAATGTGTTGTAAATATACCAGTAAGGAGAATTTATTGTGGTTTTCAGGTGTCCTTTTTGGTAAAAATATATCTGCTGTATTGCACTCTTTAAATTTTCTCAATTTCTTTTGTCTAGAGGATGAAGTATGATGCCAAACTGTCAAGATCTGCAAATGATTTGTTGGAATATCTTTTGAGTTTAAGGAATAATTTGAAGAAAAAAAAATTCAAAACATTGATTATTCCCTTCATCACAACAAGCTCTATCTATGTACATATAAAGACATCATTTATAACTTTCATTATATATTGGAAAGTATTTTATAAATAAACTGAACATTTATTTTCTAGTATTATTCTGATAAAAACATGTGAGCCCATCATTATTTTTGTTTTCATATTGTAAAATAATTTGATAAAAACAGAGAATATGTGATCAGAAATAGTTATAAATATTAGTCTTTCATTATTTTGTGTTTTAATTAAATATGATAGTATTACATTGGTTTGTTCTCTCGGTTCTTATTTTTCAGTTCTGCTCTCCTTCATCATAAGAATTGGTCACTCTTTTGTTGTTGCTTTTGTTTGGTTTCTGTTTTAGTGGGTCTGGGTTTGAACTCAGGGCTTCAGGTTTGCAAAGCAAGTGCTGTAAGCAGTGATCACTTTTTGAGGTTGAACAAATCTACCAGTAATTTGGTTTTCCAAGGCAGAAAAAGTAAATTATGTAGGTAAAAATAAGAATTTTTCTTTCCTCTTTTCCATTGTTGTAACTTAGGAAATAAAAGGTGCTAGAATGTCGAATAACACTGAAACAATACAAACATGGCTACCTTGGATTAGAAAGCCAGAGAAAAACAACAGGCATAGCTGCCCAACCCCAGTGACCTTCCTGCTAATGTCTGGCAGCCCCCCACCTCCCTTCTCAACCACTTTACCTAAATGCCCATCCCACTCCAACTTCCCTTTACCTGCCACAGGATTTTGAAAATCACAGCCTGTAAAAAAGGTGTGCTCTTGCCCCTCTCAGAGTGTTACTCTGATGGCCAACAGCCCCTCTCATGTCTCCTCTTCCTAGTAAAGACCTGCTGCTTGTTAAGGTCACAGATTCTTTCTCAGTGTGTCTCTGTTTTCAGCATCTTCACTTTCCTTTCAAAAGCCATTTTGAGAGACAGAACAAAAATCCTATTCTGAGATTTTAGAGCCTTATTATCAGGCAAAAGATTGCTATATGGACATCTTGCCAGGAAATAAATCTGCTAGTGGGAACAATTTTCCAGAATCAAAAACACAAGTGGCCACTTTGGTCTTTTAATGTGGATATTCCAATGGATTTACAAACTTTCCAACCACTTTGACTCCTGTGAGTTTCCAGCATGTGGACCTGCCTCAATCCTGCATATCCCCCAGAGGATGCTAAGGGGAAAATTTCCTCTCCTTGTCATTTGTTGCAATCTCTGGTTATTGCTATAAAATGTATTTATAGTTTATAATGTAACTAAGCAAACTTGGCATTATCTCTGTCTTTATTAGATAAATAAGTGACTATTGCCTTCAGCATTAATAGAAAAATGCTGGAATGGGATAAACACCTATCAATGATATTGAGACAGGCTAGAATTGGGGAAAGTTGGGGACTGAGACCATCCCTGACATACCTTAAGAGCTCCATTGTAATTACAATCAGTTAGAAAGAATTTGAACTTCCTCTCACATGGGTGGAGCACCTGAGAATTAGCATAGGTGTATTAAGGGAGTTCACCCAGCTCCTCCTCCAGGCTCAAAAGTCAAGGGAGCCTGGCAATAACAGACCCTCTCCTGGCTCAGAAACTACCTATGATGAACACATATAAGATTGCTGTTGTATTGATTATTGTAATAAGAATTATTAGCTAGTGGTGTTAGGACTAAGAAACCAGGCCAGAGAATGACAAGCCAATATGCAAGTAAGCCAATCCTAAGGTGGTGAGACTGATAAAACCAACTATGAGGTCACCACCAAGCATAAAACCAGTGCCTGGCTACCACTCATCACTTGCCTCCAGAACTCTGAAGACTGCACTGTCAAAGCCCATCCTGAAGCTCTGATGAAAAGGCAGACACTGCTTGAGAGCACTGCCCCTTCTCCTGATGACCAGGTTCACTGGTGAACTGTGAGATCGACCCACAACTTAGATTGGCTATCAGGATTCCCCAGAGCTCGGCTGGATTCCCCTCATCAGCTAAGAAGACATCACACAGTGAGCAAGGCTTGGAGAAGAACTGAGTAAATTTCTGGCTTGCTAGGGTAGAGGAGGACAGGATGTTAGGATTGGTGTGACAGTGCCATGTGGATTTGTTTGAATACAATCCTGTCCTCTGAAGTAAGTCTCCTGAGTGCTGCTTACCCATACTCAATTGGTTATGAACCATAAGTGCTCACGACACCACCCATTCCTCACCCTTATTGGATGGAAATCACCTGGTTCCTCCCTTCCCATAAGTAAAGCAGGAGAAGCCAGCTCTCTTGGCCTCCACATTCCACCTGGGCCCCACCATGCTCCCCCTTTGTATTTTTCTTTTCTAAGTTTTAATATACTCCATTTACACTCATGTGTCCTGTGATGGATTCTTCCTGTGGGACACAAAGAATTTGAAAGTTTTTTGACTACAGACTGCACCAGCACTCTTAACAACATTACATCTGATTCTGAAAAGTGTGGGAAGAGTAAGTTCATGCTCTGTGTAGATTCACTTACAGTCAATGTAAAGATCATAAAGAAGACATTGAGTTTCATCAGATGGAGGATGAAGCCTCCTGGGATCTTCACATAATGACTAAAAGCAGAAGTTTCCAAGAAATGAGAAATACAGTAAATTTCACCTCAGGTGGCATCTACTAGTGAAGAAATCAAGAATAAATCTACCATTCTTTAACTCTGTGGGAGAGTTTCTTAATTCTGAAGAAATAAGGACCACCCAGTCCTAAACAAACCTTTTCATAAACTTTCTTACCTTTGCTTTGTTCTCCTAAAAATCCTTTTATCTTTCTAAGGAAACATATTTATACTGTTACCTGCTGGTGTTGCAGGTTGGTGTCAAGGGTCCTTGCCTTCACAGACTAGAGAACTGGTTAATAAGGCAACTGATTTATATAAAAGCCAAAGCCACTATATGAAGTAGTACTTAGAGAGAAAGGAAAGGTTACAGCTGGAGCCATGCAGCAGAACCTGGAAACCATAGCTCACTGCTCAGAATAAGGCTGGGGATTTTTATGGACATTTTAACTGTAGGTTAGGTGGGTTCTTTTCATTGGCCATGGATTCATAGGCTTTCTTAGGTGAACTGATTTGTTTTGCCCCTTATTGGTGGGGGGTGGGTGGGAACAATCTTGAGAGCATTTTGCTCATCAGCCCAGTGGTAGATGTATCAGATCCTGTATCTTCTCTTCAGGATACAGAAATGCAGGTGTACAACTCCCTCTCAGTATTCAGGAATCACAGTGCTCTCAATGGGGGGTGGGGATGGGATACTCACTCATCTGTCTTAGGTCTCCAGACCCAACAGTACTTCTTGTGGAAATTTCCCTTGACCCTGCCTAATATAGGGATATAAACCCAGATTGTAACCACTTCTAACAGATATATAAACCCCATATTCTAACTATTTTGAGTTACTTGTCAATGAGAAGTTCTCTGTGTATGCACTTTACATATATAAATAAGCTGTTCTTTTCTCTTGCTAATCTGTCTTTTGTCAGCATATTTCACAGGCCTTCAGTTACTTAAATAAGGGCTTATAGGAAAAGATTTTTCCCCTAAAGTTTGCATTAGTTTATTATTACATTATAAAATAAATTATAACTTCAGACACAAGAATGGAAGATTTAAATTTATGTTTTTAATTATAGAAATTAGAAGACATTGTTGCACTGATGTCACCAGAATCTAAGGTTTATATTCCTGACCACTCTATGGTCAGGAGACAGAACCTAGTAGAAGAAAATAAATTTATTCAAGGCTGAGCATGAGGAAAATAGACAAGAGTCTCTGTTTCAAATGTTCATCTTCAGGGGCCTCAGGAATGAGAAGGGCTTTAATGGGACAGAAAGCATCACCTTGTGACAATGGGCAGGAAATCCCTGCACCTGGTGGGGTCCTTCCAATACACAGGCTCCTTCTGCACTTCTAAGGTCAGTCAGGATATCTGGCTTCAGTCTCCTTCTGCACCAACTGCATTTTCTTCCCAAATACATGATTTGCTGCAAATCACTTCATATGAGCTGAAGAGAGGAAGGGGAATTACAGAAACTTCTCTGTATTCCATGGATACATGGAATTCTCTGAATTCCATATGAAAGATATGTGTCATGAAAATAGTAGAGGTAGGACTAGGGGAAGATTGAGAGGGAAGCAAAGACAGTCTGGCATATATATGGGCATTCTAAGTAAAGTTTTGTGGAAGACAGTTCTACTCAATAGGTTCTATGCAGTATAGGAAGAGAATGTGACAAGCAAAGAAAGGGAGACTAAGAGGAAAAGAGTGGAAGAAGAGAAAGATACATTCCTCTCAATAAGAGAAAATTCTAGCAGCTTTAAGGACTACATTGAAAGACAAGAGAAAAGAAAATATATTACACCTCATGAACATTTTAACCCCAAATTCTTTATCACCAGAAAAAAATACACAGAAACATCTTAAAGAAAAATGGAGAATTTATTTAAAGTTATACTAATATTTAATATTCTACCACACAGAGAGTAACAAGTTTAATAGAAATTTTAAATTAAATGAGCTCTCCAGCATTTACATAAAGTAGTATATAATGTATTTTAATTAGTATTTCACATTATATGGGTGTGACAAAATTGCTATTTATACCATGGCCCATTTTTATACCACAAATTTTGAGTTCAGAAATAAGTACCTGAGTAGAAAGCACCACACAGAAGAGGATAAGAGTGAAACAGCAACTGTCCTCTGACCTGTTAGCTGGGAAGCTAGGTACACATGAGCAGGAATGAGGAAATGCCCTAGGATACAAGACTCAATTTCCCTTCATGAGGGTGGAAGCCTGAAACCCCAGATGGCCCACACCTGGCCCTATGTTCTCCTCATAGAATACACTGAAAATATCAAGGTCAGATACCTGCCTTGTGGGCACAATGACTGTTCTATGACTTTCCACTTTCTGTGTTAAACCCAGAAGAGAAAACAGGATTGAATGCACAGGACCCTGTCCTTCCCTTCTCTAATCACAGACATATGACTTCCCGCAACCAGACAACCACTGTGCTATCATCAAACTGTTTGAGGAAGGGCCACAATAGAAGAGACTCAGTTTCATACCACCTAAAAACCCAAGGTATTGGATAATGAAACCTCAAGCCATAGCAGCTTCTATTCAATTGGCCCTTTGCTCAATTTCTTGCTTCACATTTGGTGCAATATGTCACCATTTAGGCAGTTGGCACTTCTTTGAACTACCTGCCTCATGTCTTGACGTGTTATTCTGCTATGCTAATAAGTCACTCCTTGCAATTATCCTATTCTTCATGGTTGTTCTGTTGTATATTGGGGCAGCATTCTAATCTTAGAATTTGTTGCAACAAAGAACGGAGGATTTCTGGAACACACCACCCACTGGTAATAAACCCAGCACAACAGTAAACTCTTTTCTATGCAAAGTCCAAAAGAAGGAAATGAGTTGAAGTTTCAATCTTAAAAAATGAGTTGGAAACAACAGCTTTAATGCACTTTAAAGAGTTCCCTCCATTCCAAATTTGTATTGTCAGTTTTAATAACATTAATGGTTGAAGCTGACAGTTATTTTAAACAAATGCATGGTCCAAGTTTTATATATTTTATGTATTTGAATATCTTCTTTTTCAACCTTTACTGAAAGAACAGAATGGTTGGAGGCAATGTCTCTTATCCCACAGATTTAATAATTCTTTGAAATATAAAGTACCAGAAATATGCAAAGTGACACTATAGATATCAAGTGCCAAATGTTTATAATTGTTAAAGTGGTGTATTGAGCAAAAAAGGATTTGTTACATATTCTCTTTTTGTGCTAATTTTTCATAAATAAAAAGGTAAAATCAAAGTTAAACACATGTCTTTGTTCCTTTTATCCATTTGTTCCATTGTATGACTCACTGTGTTAGTTTACATCAAGACTCAGTCTCTCAAAGGCTCAGTTTCTTCATCAGAAAAATAGGGATTCTATTTCTTATTATAAAGGGAGAGTTTTGAGAGCACTAATTATATTGAATATAAAATAAGTGCAAAATGAGAAAATACCTATAAGGCCATTTAGAAAGTGTTGAAGGTGAGGCCAACTAAAATGGCAAGTATCCTAATTTATGCCAGAGAACATTTTTCTCTTGATGACTAGGGAAAAGTTTTTAGGAAGCTCTATCTGAGTCTCAGAAATTCAACAAAAACAAGAAAATTTTCAGAATTTGTTTTTTTGGCAGGAAATAGTATGTCAATGTAAATTTAGAATTAACTCACTGAAGACTGATAAAATCTCTATATAACTCATATATTTTGGACATTGCAAGAAATGTCAAGTTCACAATGCTATATTTGCATAAGTAACTGAAGTAAATTCCTCCAGTGGTTGCAGAGTCCAATAATACAATCTGTAGTCATTTCATGTCTATGTCTGTGGGAAAGAGGCATTCCAGTTACTATTGCACCATACAATAGCTATAAGTAATACTGAAAAGAATTTAAATATTTCTGTGCTACTACTTTTGTCACATGTCGTTCTAGACTCTTGATGACAGCATATGGTTACCTGGTCTAGGTAAACATTTTTAGCAATAGCTAAGTAGATTCTTTACCCAAGAATTATAAAGACAATGTACTATAATCGCACCTCTTTCCTTTAATTGAGCAATTCAGGTGCCTGTGCTGTGCTTCCTTGCTTTGTATAACTTCAGCATCCTTTCCCAGCCACAACTGGATGTTCTCAACTTCTCCAAGAAATGCTCAGAAGCCCTGTGACAATTGTTACAATGGAAATAAAGCTTAAATGGAAAAATGCTAAATCAATTTCTTCACTAAATGTGTTTGCATTACTTAGTGTATAACTTGATCCTTACTTTATAATAATTAACTGTTCATTTCCAAACAGCTTCATATTATAAAAATTGTAAAGGTAATACATGCCATACACCCAGCTTCCCCTATAGCTAACTTAGTTGCTCATTTTCAGTACATAAGTAAGAGGCATTTTTATTGCATGTTCATTACATTTTTTCTGAGGTTCCTGCTATCAACATGATTCACCACTGTCAATGCTGATCTTGACCATCTTACTGAAATGTATCTGTCAGTTTTCTCCAGTGCAAGTGACTCTCTTTTACCTCTCTCATCATTCACATTTTGGAAAGAAGTCACTGGGTACAGCCCAGACTTAAGAAGTAGGTAGCTTGTCTGCACCCTTGAGAAGGGAGAATGTACATTAGGTATTTGTAATTCTTTCTAACAAGAGATTGTATTTTATTTTTCAAACATTAATTATAGCAATATGGACCCAGAAATTTTTATAATCCAAAATTATGCTTTCTATTTACTTTCTCAAATGTTCTACTTTTGGCCATTGGGAACTTCTTTTACTGGCAGGAGGGTCTTTTTGACATCCTTCATTTCCTTTTCCTTCCTTTCCTGATTTTTGAGCATTTCCTTAACTTTCTGAAACTAAACTATCTATTCTCATCTGGCTTAATTTCTGTCCTCATCCAGAACCAGTTTTTTTTGCTTTTGTTGGTGAATTGTGCT